>NC_037672.1:125139128-125270308 GCF_003255815.1 Theropithecus gelada
GATTTTTTTTTTTTTTTTTTTTTTTTTTTTTTTTTTTTATTTGTTTAAGACAGGGTCTTGCTCTGTCACCAGGCTGGAGTACAGTAGTGTGATCACAGCTCATTGTAGCCTCAAACTCCTAGGCTCAGGTGATCTTCCTACCTTGACCTCCAGAGTAGCTGGGACTACAGGCACGCACCACTGTGCACAGCTAATTTTTGTATTTTTCATAGAGACGGGATTTTGCTGGTCTCCAACTCCTGAGCTCAAGTGATCCTCCTGCCTCAGCCTCCCAAAGTGTTGAGATTATAGTATGAGCTACGAACCTGGCTGAGGAACAGATTTAAAAACTTGATTCTCCCGGCCGGGCGCGGTGGCTCAAGCCTGTAATCCCAGCACTTTGGGAGGCCGAGACGGGCGGATCGCGAGGTCAAGAGATCGAGACCATCCTGGCTAACATGGTGAAACCCCGTCTCTACTAAAAAATACAAAAAAAACTAGCCGGGCGAGGTGGCGGGCGCCTGTAGTCCCAGCTACTCGGGAGGCTGAGGCAGGAGAATGGCGTGAACCCGGGAGGCGGAGCTTGCAGTGAGCTGAGATCCGGCCACTGCACTCCAGCCCAGGCGACAGAGCGAGACTCCGTCTCAAAAAAAAAAAAAAAAAAAAAAAAAAAAACTTGATTCATCAAGAAGATTACATTTTGTTAGTTTAATTTGCAGTTATTCTTTGATGCTGCCAGTAACATTAGTAATGAACTTGTCTTAAGCTTTACTCATGGTAAGCTTAACCTAACCTATTATTTCTTTCTTTCTTTTTTTTTTTTTTTTGTTTGTTTGAGACAGGGTCTCATTCCATTACCCAGGCTGGAGTGCAGTGATGTGATCACAGCTCACTGCAGCCTTGGCCTCCCAGGCTCAGGTGATCCTCCACCTTTGCCTCCCAAGTAGCTGGGACTACAGGTGTGCGCCACCACACTGGCAGGTTTTAAACTTTTTGTAGAGATGGGGGTTTGGCCATGTTGTCCAGGCTGATACCGAACTCCTGAGCTCAAGCAATTGGCTCGCCTCAGCCTCCCAAAGTGCTGGGATTATAGGCGTTAGCCACCATGCCTCGCCTATTATTTCTTTAATAATGAAGACATGGCCGGGCGCGGTGGCTCAAGCCTGTAATCCCAGCACTTTGGGAGGCCGAGACGGGCGGATCACGAGGTCAGGAGATCGAGACCATCCTGGCTAACACGGTGAAACCCCATCTCTACTAAAAATTACAGAAAACTAGCCGGGCGAGGTGGCGGGTGCCTGTAGTCCCAGCTACTCGGGAGGCTGAGGCAGGAGAATGGCATGAACCCGGGAGGCGGAGCTTGCAGTGAGCCGAGATCCGGCCACTGCACTCCAGCCTGGGTGACAGAGCAAGACTCCGTCTCAATAAAAAAAAAAAAAAAAAAAAAAAAAAAAAATAATGAAGACATATTATAAATTGTAATCAAATTTTTATATTTGTATAAAATCACATACATTGATAAAGAGGTGCTGAAAACATGGCAGCTATCCTTTTGATACTTTACCCACTTTTCAGATAACCTAGTTTAATTCATCACAGTTCCCTCATCTGATTGTATTCTTTTTTTGAGACAGAGTCTTGCTCTGTTGCCCAGGCTGGAGTGCAGTGGTGGGATTTCAGCTCACTGCAACCTCTGCCTCCCTGGTTTAAGTGATTCTCCTGCCTTAGCCTCCTGAGTAGCTGGTATTACAGGCATGCACCACCACATCCGGCTAATTTTTGTATTTTTAGTAGAGACTGGGTTTCACCATGTTGGTCTCCAACTTCTGACCGCGGGTGATCCACCCACCTTGGCCTCCCAAAGTGCTGGGATTACAGGCGTGAGCCACCGTGCCTGGCCTCCTCTGGTTGTATTCTTAAGAGGTAACCTTATATGCGAGATTTGCATTTTCTAGAATTTTGTATATATGGAAGCATTCAGTAGGTACTCTTTTTTCTTTTTTTTTCCTGGCTTCTACTCAGCATGATTATTTTGAGATTTTACTTGTGTGTCAGCGGTTCATTCCTTTTTCTTGCTGAGTAGTATGGATGTAACACAGTTTGTCCATTCACCTATTGTTAATGGACATTTGGATTAATTTTGGGTTTTGGTTGATACAGATAAAACTGCTATATGGGCCGGGCGCGGTGGCTCAAGCCTGTAATCCCAGCACTTTGGGAGGCCGAGACGGGCGGATCACGAGGTCAGGAGATCGAGACCATCCTGGCTAACACGGTGAAACCCCGTCTCTACTAAAAAATACAAAAAACTAGCTGGGCGCAGTGGCGGGCGCCTGTAGTCCCAGCTACTCGGGAGGCTGAGGCAGGAGAATGGCGCGAACCCGGGAGGCGGAGCTTGCAGTGAGCTGAGATCCGGCCACTGCACTCCAGCCTGGGCGGCAGAGCGAGACTCCGTCTCAAAAAAAAAAAAAAAAAAAAAAAAAAACTGCTATATGAACGTTTGTGTAGAAAATTTTTCATTTTTTCTTGGGTATGTCACTAGGCTGGATCATAGAGTAGCTACCTGTTTTAGCTTTTTAAGAAATTGCCGAATTTGCACTTCTATCAGCAGTGTACGTGAATTCCAGTTACTCCACATTTTCACTCCCTCTCTTTTTTTTTTTTTTGTGAGACCCGGTCTCACTTTGTCACCCAGGCTGGAGTGCATTGGCATGATCTCAGCTCACTGTAGCCTTGACCTCCTGGGCTCAAGTGATCCCCCACCTCAGCCCCATAAGTAGCTGGGACTATAGGCATGCACCACCATGCCTGGCTAAGTTTTTTGTATTTTTGTAGAGATGGGGTTTTGCCATGTGCCCAGTCTGGTCTCAAATTCCTGAGCTCAACTAATCTACCTGCCTTGGCTTCCCAAAGTGCTGGGATTACAGGTGTGAGCCACCGCACCCATCTTTACTCGCCCATAGTTTAGTCAAGTTTCAAAAAAATTTTAGCCATTCTAATAAATGTGGAGTGGTCTCCCATTGCAGTTTTAATTTACATTTTTCTGACGAATGAATGCAATAATCTTTTCATAGATTTGCCATCGGTATATCTTTTTGATGAAGTATCTGATCAATCTGCCCATTTAAAAAAATGGAAGGCTGGGTGCAGTGGCTCATGCCTGTAATTGCAGCACTTTGGGAGGCTGAGGAGGGTGAATCATTGGGGTCAGGAGTTTGAGACCAGCCTGACCAACAGGGCGAAACCCTGTCTCTACTTAAAAAAAAAAACAAAACTAGCCAGGTGTGGTGACGTGTGCCTGTAATACCAGCTACTAGGGAGGCTGAAGCAGGAGAATTGCTTGAACCCAGGTGGTGGAGGCTGCAGTGAGCCGAGATCGTGCCACTGCACTCCAGCCTGGGCAACAGAGTGAGACTCCTTCCCCCCCCACCAAAAAAAAGTGGAATTGATTTCTTGTTACTGAGTTTTGAAAGTTCATTCTGTATTTTAGATAAAAGTTCTTTGTCAAATACTTAACAAATACTTTCTCCTAGTCTGCAGCTTTACTTTTAACTGTCTTTTGAGAAGTAATTTTTTGCTTTTGATAACAGTTTTTGTCATTTGTTTTGCATTTTTAAGTTAAGTATATTACCACAAATTTTTGGGTGTGTTAGTGAAAATGTTAATGGAAATCATTTCATTCTGAAAACCTTTTTGCAGTTTCAGAGTGTCCTCAGCCAAGGAAATAAAAAGCCACAAAATAGAAAAGAAAAAGAAGAGAAGGTTGAAAAGAGAAGTAACAGTGAGAGCAAAGAAAATCGGGAAACAAAGTTAAATGGTCCTGGTGAAAATGTCAGTGAGGATGAGGCTCAGTCAAGTAATCAACGAAAGAGAGGTCAGTTTGTCCATATCTTTATTTTGATTTTAGTTTTTGAAGAAAGTTGTTTTTTTTTTTTTTTTTTGAGGCGGAGTCTTGCTCTGTCGCCCCCAGGCTGGAGTGCAGTGGCGCGATCTCGGCTCACTGCAAGCTCCGCCTCCCGGGTTTACGCCATTCTCCTGCCTCAGCCTCCCGAGTAGCTGGGACTACAGGCGCCGCCACTACGCCCGGCTAATTTTTTTTTGTATTTTTAGTAGAGACGGGGTTTCACTGTGTTAGCCAGGATGGTCTCGATCTCCTGACCTCGTGATCCGCCCGTCTCGGCCTCCCAAAGTGCTGGGATTACAGGCTTGAGCCACCGCGCCCGGCCTGAAGAAAGTTGTAATGAGGAATTGTATTTCATTAACTTATCTCTGATAGTCAAAAATGTATAGTTTGTATTTCTTCAGGATAAACAATCTGCAGTGGTAACTCATTTGCTTTTGCAACATTTCTGAACTATTAGACTTTCCTTTTTGTATGTAACTTGTATTCTATGCAAGAAAATGGAATGGAGTTCCACTTAGAGGTACAGTTGTAGATACATTCTTGGAAAGTTCTTGGAAAGTTGTGTGACAATTATTGTTCTTTTACATCTGCATTGGAACTGCTCCCTATATTTAGGGAGTACTGTGAAAATTAAATACATTTTTTTCCTAAGAGAAAAGTGAGAATAGGCCAGGTGCAGTGGCTCACACCTGTAATCCTAGCACTTTGGGAGGCCGAGGCGGGCGGATCACTTGAGATCAGGAGTTTGAGACCAGCCTGGCCAACATGGTGAAACCCTGTCTCCATTAAAAATACAAAAAAAGGCCGGGCGCGGTGGCTCAAGCCTGTAATCCCAGCACTTTGGGAGGCTGAGACGGGCGGATCACAAGGTCAGGAGATCGAGACCATCCTGGCTAACACGGTGAAACCCCGTCTCTACTAAAAAATACAAAAAAAAAAAAACTAGCCGGGCGAGGTGGCGGGCGCCTGTGGTCCCAGCTACTCCGGAGGCTGAGGCAGGAGAATGGCGTAAACTCGGGAGGCGGAGCTTGCAGTGAGCTGAGATCCGGCCACCGCACTCCAGCCTGGGCGACAGAGCCAGACTCAGTCTCAAAAAAAAAAAAAAAAAAATTAGCCGAACACGGTGGTGCACGCTTGTAGTCCCAGCTACTCGGGAGGCTGAGGCAGGAGAATTGCTTGAACCCAGGAGGTGGAGGTTGCAGTGAGCCAAGGTTGCGCCATTGCAATCCAGCCTAGGCGACAGTGCAAGACACTGTCTCAAAAAAAAAAAAAAAAAAAAAGTTTTTAGTCAGCCTTTTCCCTCATAGCATTCCCCTGTCAAAATTACACTTTGAAGGAATAAAAATATTGTCTTCATGTCCTTTTCCATTTTCTTCTCTGAACTTTTCATGTGTCTAGGGACAGTTTATGCAGTTTATGATTTACCTGCTTTGTAAAAGCATATACTCATTCAGTGGTCGGAGTCTTGGTCAAAGTGTCTTCACGCGCTTCTAGGCAGAAAAGGGCTTTAAACTGTTAAGTTGTCGGTGACTGAAGCAAGGTGATTTTCTGGGAGAGTAGCAGGAGACATAGATAGGCAAGGTCCATGGTGTACAGGGCCTTGGAGTTAGGATTCTATTTTTTTTTTTTTTTTTTTTGAGATGGAGTCTCGCTCTGTCACCCAGGCTGGAGTGCAGTGGCCGGTTCTCAGCTCACTGCAAGCTCCTCCCCCCGGGTTCTAGCAATTCTTCTGCCTCAGCCTCCTGAGTAGCTGGGATTACAGGCACACGCTGCCACGCCCAGCTAACTTTCTGTATTTTAGTAGAGACAGGGTTTCACTGTGTTGCCCAGGCTGGCCTCGAACTCCTCAGGCAATTCACCTGCCTCGGCTTCCCAAAGTGTTAGGATTACAGGCGTGAGCCACTGTGCCTGGCCGAATAGTTTGTTTTTTAAATAAATAACTAATCCTTAGTTCAGGATAAGCATGATGGTTACTTGATACCATGAATAAAGGCTGATTGCTCAAAAACAGTGACAAGAAGACAAACAAGTGGTTGTTAGAAAAATTTATCCCTATTTCTTTTTTTTAAGTTTTAAATTTAAAAATGTTTTTAAAATTTTGAGACAGGGTCTTGCTGTGTCACCCAGGCTGGAGTTCAGTGGCATGCTCATGGCCCACTGCAGCCTCGATGACCTGGGCTCAAGTGTTCCTCCCACTTCAGCCTCCTGAGTAGCTGGGACTAAAGGCATGTGCCACCACGCCTGGCTAATTTTTGTATTTTTTTGTAGAGACAAGGTTTCCCGATGTTGGCCAGGCTGGTCTTGAACTCCTGGGCTCAAGTGATCCACCTGCCTCAACCTCCCAAAGTGCTGGGATTAGAAGTGCGCGCCACCATGCCTGGCCTCCCCATTTCTTAACTACTTCGTCACTTAACTATTTCCTGCTTCCTACATACATAAGTAGTGTTCTTGACTGTCTAGAATCCATACAGATGACAGATTTGTTATCCTGATCTAAAATTTGTCTTTATTAATTGCTTCAATTAAAACTGGTCAGTCAACACTAAAACCCAGATGTTTTGTAGTTAGAACAATTCATATAATCAAGCTATTAATTGATCTAGAGTACAGATTTTTGACTTCAGAAGAAGGGCTTCTTTGTGTCAAGGAATCTCATTGACATAAATTTATAGTATAAGATTAAAAGCCTTTTTAGATGCATTTATATTCACTTTTCCTCATTTGATCCATAGTTTGCAGGATTTATAGGATATCAATATTGTAGTTGCACACTAATATTTCTTTTTAAATTACCTTGGCAGTTTTTTCATTTCCATGAGTCTTTATTTTGGTAGAAAATATAGATTGGGCAGAATACTGAACATTTTGAAACCCGAGGTATGGCATTCATGAATAGATGATCTTCAGAATTTCACTATAGAATAACCATAAATAGTTACATTGTCATTTAGTCATCAAGAAAAGTTAAATTGCTTGTGTTTTTTGTCCTTAGGAAGATGCATAATAGCTGTAAAAAGTTCTGTCAAGTTAAACAAATTTTATACTTATCCATTTTCCCTCTTACATTTTGAGAAACCTCATTCATTAGTAAAAATCCTGGGTAAATTAATATTTTAGACAGTGATCTGGAGCTAAAAGTGCTTCAAACCTAAAGCCTAACTTTCCAAAGTATACATTATAGTGTTTTATCAGATATATCCCATTCTAAAGCCTAAGAATTTTAAATTAAACTGATTTTTTTTTTAAAGCATAAGGTACTAAACAGAATAGTATGTATATGTACTTTTTTGTTTGTTTGTTTAGAGACAGAGTCTTGTCTCGTGCAGTGGCACGATCTTGGCTCTCTGCAACCTCTGCCTCCCAGGTTCAAGGAATTCTCCTGTCTCAGCTTCCCGAGTAGCTGGGACTACAGGCGTGTGCCACCATGCCCGGCTAATTTTTGTATTTTTAGTAGATATGGGGTTTCACCATGTTGGCCAGGCTGGTTTCGAACTCCTGACCTTAGGTAATCTGCCCGCCTTGGCCTCCCAAAGTGCTAGGATTACAGGTGTGAGCCACCACGCTCGGCCTTTTGGCATGATCTTGGCTCACTGCAAGCTCCGCTTCCCAGGCTCAAGCTATTCTTGTGCCTCAGCCTCCTGAGTAGCTGGGATTACTGTCGTGTGCCACCACACCTGGCTAATTTTTGTACTTTTTAGTAGAGACAGGATTTCTCCATGTTGGTCAGGCTGTTCTTGAACTCTTGGCCTCAAGTCATCCACCCACCTCGGCCTCCCAAAGTGCTGGGATTACAGGCATGAGTCACTGTGTCTGGCCTCTTTACAAATAATCTTAAAATATACATTCAGTGTTTCACTTATTTGATTAAAGTTCAGAGTGCTTTCAAATTGCAAGGGTTTAGTGAAAATTGTGCATTTGTCCTTAAATGATTTTATTTTGTTTTCTTCAAGCTAATAAGCACAAGTGGGTACCACTCCACTTAGATGATGTAAGATCAGAGAGTCAAGAAAGACCTGGATCCCGGAACAGCTCAAGATGTCAACCTGAAGCAAATAAACCAACACATAACAATAGGAGAAATGATACACGAAGTAAGTTACCATTCTAAGACAAAAATGACTAAGGAAAGACTTAGTCTTAATGCTTTTTATTTTAGTAACCAAAACCATTTGAGAATAAGTTGAAGACATCATGTCCCTTTAACCCTAAATACCTTCAGAGTATATTTCATAAGAACAATATAACTGTAATGCAATTAACAACAATGAAACTTAACATTAATACAATGTGATTGTCCACGGGGAGATTTTTCTCAATAAAGTCCTTTATAGTTGTTCCCTCCCCTGCTCCAAGGATCCATTCTGGGATCACTCATTTAATTTTTTTTTTCTCTCTTTAGGCTCCATTAATCTGTAACAGTTCTTTTGCTTTTATCTTTCATGACATTGATTTTTTTGAAGATTGTAGGATAATTATATTGTAGATATCCTTTACTTTGGGTTTTCTGATGTTTCCTTGTGATTGGATTGGTGTTGTGAATTTTTGGCCAGGAGTACTGTGTAAAAAAATAATATTTTCTTCTTAGTGAGTTGCATGGCAGTATGACCTTGGTTTGTTCCATTATTGAAGATATTAACTTTGATTACCCCTGTAACTTTATTTGGTTATTTGATTACAACATTGATTAATATTAATTTTGATTGCTCCTGTAACTTTATTTGATTGTTAGTTTGATTACAACATTGGTTATTATTATTATTATTTATGTTTTTTGTTTGAGATGGAGTCTCATTCTGTTGCCCAGGCTGGAGTGCAGTGGCATGTGATCTGGGCTCACTGCAGCCTCTGCCTCCCAGTTTCAAGCAATTCTTCTGTCTCAGCCTCCTAAGTAGCTGGGACTACAGGCTCATGCCACCACACTCAGCTAATTTTTTAATTTTAATTTTTAATTTTAATTTTTTTTTTTTGAGACGGAGTCTTGCTCTGTCGCCTGGGCTGGAGTGCAGTGGCCAGATCTCAGCTCACTGCAAGCTCCGCCTCCTGGGTTTACGCCATTCTCCTGCCTCAGCCTTCTGAGTAGCTGGGACTACAGGCGCCCGCCACCTCTCCCGGCTAGTTTTTTGTATTTTTTAATAGAAACGGGGTTTCACCGTGTTAGCCAGGATGGTCTTGATCTCCTGACCTCGTGATCCGCCTGTCTCGGCCTCCCAAAGTGCTGGGATTACAGGCTAGAGCCACTGCGCCCGGCCGGTTTTTTTATTTTTAGTAGAGATGGGGTTTCACCGTATTGGTCAGGCTGGGCTCTAACTCTTTTTTTTTTTTTTTTTGAGACGGAGTCTCGCTCTGTCGCCTGGGCTGGAGTGTAGTGGCGCGATCTCGGCTCACTGCAAGCTCCGCCGCCCGGGTTCCGGCCATTCTCCTGCCTCAGCCTCCCGAGTAGCTGGGACTACAGGCGCTCGCCACATCGCCCGGGTAGTTTTTTGTATTTTTTAGTAGAGACGGGGTTTCACCGTGTTAGCCAGGATGATCTCGATCTCCTGACCTCGTGATCCACCCGTCTCGGCCTCCCAAAGTGCTGGGATTACAGGCTTGAGCCACCGCGCCCGGCCTGGGCTCTAACTCTTGACCTCAGATGATCCACCCACCTCGACATCCCAAAGTGCTGGGATTATAGGCTTGAGCCACTGCGACCGACCACAACACTGATTATTAACTTTGATAACTTGGTTTAGGTAGTGTACTCTAGACTTTAAAAATTTTTTAATTTTCTTCAGTTTTTTGTTTAATTATAAAAATACTCTTTTCTCCCTTTGTAATTACTGTGTAATTTGTGTAGAGAGGCTTTGAGACTGTGGAGATAATAATTTTCTCATTAGACTTTTCAAACAAGCTTTAGCTTCCTCTTTTTTTTTTTTTTAAATAAGTGATGGGGTCTCATTCTGTTGCCCAGGCTGGAGTGCAGTGGGACAGTCATAGCTCACTGCAGTCTCGAACTCTTGGGCTCAAGTGATCCTCCCACCTCAGCTTCCCGAGTAGCTAGGATGATAGGTGCATGCCACTATGCCCGGCTAATTAAATAAAAAGTTTTCTTTAGAGACAGTCTTGCTGTGTTGCCCAGGCTGGTCTTGAACTCCTTGTCTCAAGCGATTCTCCTGCCTCGGCCTCCCGAAGTGTTGGGATTACAAAATTAAGCCACTGCACTCAGCTTCTCCCTCTTTATTGCCAAATAATATTCTGTTGAATGCATATAGCCCTTTGTCTTTTTATCTGTTGATGGATAAGTGGCTTGTTTATAGTTTTTGGACTTTAAATAACGCTGATGAATAGTTGTTTACAAGTCTTTGTGTGGAATGTATGTATTTCTCAAATGCCTGTGAGTGAATTGATTGGTCATATAGTAGCTGTGTATTTAACATTATAAGAAACGGCTACTTTGTAGCATTTTACATTTTCATCAGCAACTTTTTTTCTTTTTGCTATGTGTTAAGTCTCATGTCTAGTGGAATTCCCGTATTTTGGATTTGACTGATTGCTTTGTCATGGTATTCTTTTTTTCTTTTTTTCTTTTTTGAGACTGAGTCTTGCCCTGTCACCCAGGCTGGAGTGCAGTGGCGCCACCTTGGCTCACTGCAAGCTCCACATCACGCCGCAGTCTCCCGAGTAGCTGGGACTACAGGCGCTCGCCAGCACACCTGGCTAATTTTTTTTTATTTTTTAGTAGAGACGGAGTTTCACCATGGTAGCCAGGATGGTCTTGATCTTCTGACCTCATGATCCGCCCTCCTTGGCCTCCCAAAGCGCTGGGATTACAGCGTGAGCCACCGTGCCGGTTGCTTTGTCATGGTATTCTTTGGCATTTGCATGTTCCTTTTTTTTTGTTTGAGACAGAGTCTCACTCTGTCTCCCAGGCTAAGTGAAATGGCATGATCTCGGCTCACTGCAACCTTCACTTCCTAGGCTCAAGCAATTCTCCTGTCTCAGCCTCCTCAGTAGCTGGGACTACAGGCATGCACAACCGTACCTGGCTAATTTTGTATTTTTTGTAGAGATGGGGTTTCCCCATGTTGCCCAGGCTGGTCTCAAACTCTTGGGCCCAAGCGATCTTCCAGCATCAGCCTCCCAAAGTGCTGGGATTAGAGGTGTGAGAGCCACTGTACCCGGCCTGCCTGTTCCTTTTAAAACTGGCAATAAGAAAGAGCTAGGTTGATTAGGTTCAGGCTTTTTTTTTTTTGCTTGGAATACTACTGTGTGTATTTCACTTTCAGTTGTGTTAATATCGAGTTAGCTCAGGTGTTAGGCTGATCATTCCATTAAAAAGTATCCCATTAGTCTTTGTGTTTTTTTTTTTTTTTTTTTTGAGACAAAGCCTCACTGTCGCCCAGGCTGGAGTGCAGTGGCGCGATCTTGGCTCACTGCCTCCCAAAGTGCTGGGATTACAGGTGTGAGCCACTGCACCCCGGCCCATTAGTTTTTACTGAATGGTTTTACTTTCATTAAATATACTGGCCAGATACTTTTTTTTTTGAGACGGAGTCTCGCAGTATTGCCCAGGCTGGATTCTTCTGCGTCAGCCTCCCAAGTAGCTGGGATTATAGGTATGGACCACTGTGTCCGGCTACTTTTTGTAGTTTTAGTAGAGACAGGGTTTCACCATGTTGGGCCAGGCTGGTCACGAACTCCTGACCTCAGGTGATCTGCCTCCCTCGGCCTCCCAAAGTGCTGGGATTACAGGTGTGATCCAACACATCCAACCCAGATACATTTTTTCACGGTGTTTGCTCAGATTTTCAGAAAGCAGAGGATAGGAGGATATGTGGAAACAATAGGATGAGCATTTGTTTTTTTTTTTTTTTTTTTTTTTTTTTTGAGACGGAGTCTTGCGCTGTGTCACCCAGGCTGGAGTGCAGTGGCGCGATCTCGGCTCACTGCAAGCTCCGCCTCCCAGGTTCACGCCATTCTCCTGCCTCAGCCTCCGAGTAGCTGGGACTACAGGCGCCCGCCACCACGCCCGGCTAGTTTTTTGTATTTTTAGTAGAGACGGGGTTTCACCATGTTAGCCAGGATGGTCTCGATCTCCTGACCTCGTGATCCACCCGCCTCGGCCTCCCAAAGTGCTGGGATTACAGGCTTGAGCCACCGCGCCCGGCCGAGCATTTGTTTTTATAGTTTTCTGCTGAAATCTGATGAGTCATGTCCTGTGAATGGATAAAAAGGCCTAAGGAAATTTTACAGACAATATAGCCATTCAAAAATTTTAAATATACCTGTGTGGAGGTAAATATATTTTGATTAAAAAAAATTTCCAGGCCGGGCGCGGTGGCTCAAGCCTGTAATCCCAGCACTTTGGGAGGCCGAGACGGGCGGATCACGAGGTCAGGAGATCGAGACCATCCTGGCTAACACGGTGAAACCCCGTCTCTACCAAAAAAAATACAAAAAACTAGCCGGGCGAGGTGGCGGGCACCTGTAGTCCCAGCTACTCGGGAGGCTGAGGCAGGAGACTGGCGTAAACCCAGGAGGCGGAGCTTGCAGTGAGCTGAGATCCGGCCACTGCACTCCAGCCTGGGCCACAGAGCGAGACTCCGTCTCAAAAAAAAAAAAAACAAAAAAAAAAAACCAAAAAAACAAAACAAACAAACAAAAAATTTCCAATGTATTATGAAAAACTTTAAACATACAAAAAATTGAAAGAATTGTACAGTGAATACCTGTCTAGCCACCATCTAGATTAATAATTTCTCTGTATTTAATTCATTTGTTTGCTGAATCCCTTGAAAGTAACTTGGAGCTGTTGACGCTTTATCACTAATGTCCTAAGAAAATGCATCATCTAAGAAAATCACACTAGTTTCCTAGTACCATCTAAAATCTAGTCAACAATTAATTTTTCTCAATTGTCCACAAAATATGACTTCTAAATTATAAAACTTTAACTAAATGCAATGGTGCAAGCCTGTAGTCCCAGCTACTTGGGAAGCTGAGGTAGGAGGATTGCTTGAGCCTGGGAATTTGGGGCTGTAATGCACAATGATCATGCATGTGTAGGGGTGCATATATATATGTATGTATGTATAAAACGTGTCTATAGCAAAATGGACTTTTTTCCTACTGTTTTTCAAAATGTCATTTTAAGTTTTTATTCTAAAAGTAATGGATACTCCTAATTTCATTAATTTTTTTCTTATTAAATATTGAATATACGGCCGGGCGCGGTGACTCAAGCCTGTAATCCCAGCACTTTGGGAGGCCGAGACGGGTGAATCACGAGGTCAGGAGATCGAGATCATCCTGGCTAACACGGTGAAACCCCGTCTCTACTAAAAAATACAAAAAACTACCCGGGCGATGTGGCGAGCGCCTGTAGTCCCAGCTACTCGGGAGGCTGAGGCAGGAGAATGGCCGGAACCCGGGCGGCGGAGCTTGCAGTGAGCTGAGATTGCGCCACTACACTCCAGCCCGGGCGACAGAGCGAGACTCCGTCTCAAAAAAAAAAAAAAAATATTGAATATACAAGAAAATAGATATAAAGTTATACAGAACAACCATATAATGAGCTGACTATGGTGGCACTCACCTGTAGTCCCAGCTACTTGGTAGGCTGAGGTAAGGAGGATTGTTTGAGAGCCCAAGAGTTCGAGGCTGCAGTGAGCTATGATCATGCCACTGCAGTCTGGGTGACAGAGTGAGACCCCATCTGTAAAATCAATAATAATAATGATGAGGATGGTGATGATGATGAACAGTGGAAACTCACCCTGTTTAAGAAATATATGTTACTATTACTTTTAAACTTCCCGTTGTGCACTCTGCAATTTCATCCCATTGTTTTGGAAAAAATGAGCTTAAGTGCATTGGTTTCTTGCATGTTTTGAAATCGCCGTGCAATGTGACTTTATCAACATTCTTTGGCAGGAATTTTTTTTTTTTAATCCAGCCTACTTTTCTTTAGATTAATGCATGTTGGTTGTATTACTGTAAGTCTTCTTTTCTCTTCCTGCTGAAAGGCTGTTTCACTATTTGATAAAATCTGTGCTAATGGTGGTGGGTATTTGGATTGTTTCTTGTTTTTTTGATATTAAAGTGCTACCGTGAACATTTTAATATGCATGTTTTCCAGCACTCAAGTACAAGAGGCTCTCTAGGGTAATTTTTTCAGACTGCAGACTATAGTCTGTGAGTGGGTTATGAAATCAGTATATTGGTTCATGATAAGGTTTTTAAAAACCTAGAGTGCTTCACATAGTAAATTTTAAAATGATATGTGTTTAAATTATAAATTTTTTTGTAAGTGTACTTGTGTGTGAAATACATAAGGCTTACTTACAGATTAAGGCAGAAATGTTTGAAAAAGTGGCTGGGCACGGTGGTGCACGCCTGTAATCCCAACACTTTGGGAGGGGGAGGTGGGTGGATCGCTTGAGCTCAGGAGTTCAAGACCAGCCTGGGCAACATAGTGAGACCTCATCTCTATTTAAAAAAAAAGAGAAATGTTTGAAAAAGACTGTTTTAGGTCTAAGCATTGAGGATGGAACTATGGAATCTAGGGTAATGTTCTCAGTGAGGGTGATTTTTTTTTTCCCCCATAGAGTCATTTGACATTGGAGATATTTGTTACGGGTTGTCACAACTGAGGGAGTGAGTGGGTGCTACTGGCATCTAGTAGGTGGTGGTCATGGATAATGCCAAACATCCTGTAGTCCACAGAACAGGCCCCCACACCAAAGTCTAAAGTGCTAAGGTTGTAAAACCTTTTCTCTAGGATTTGCATATCTTCACATTAATTAGATTATTCCAAGTTGATTTTCAAAGTAGATATACCTGTTTTCAACCTTATTAGCAATATACAAATGTTCTACCTGTTTTTTTGAGACAGAGTCTCACTCTGTTACCTAGGCTAGAGTGCAGCGGCGAGATCTCGGCTCACTGTAACCTCTGCCTCCCAGGTTCAAGTGATTCTCCTGCCTCAGCCTCCCAAGTAGCTGGGATTACAGGCGCCACCACCATGCCTGGCTAATTTTTGTATTTTTAGTAGAGATGGGGTTTCGCCATGTTGGCAAGGCTGGTCTCAAACTCCTGACCTGAAGTGATTGGCCCCACTCAGCCTCGCAAAGTACTGAGATTACAGGTGTGAGCCACCATACCTGGCTAATGTTAAACCTTTTTAAACTTTGTCCATGTTTCATATTAGAGACATTAAAATATTTGTTGTACTGGGGTAAAGAACCTTTCATTGTCTTAATTAGCATTTCTTATAGTCAGTAAGGCTGAGCACTGTTTTCTTTTTTCTTTTTTTTTATTCTAAGATGGAGTCTTGTTCTGTTGCCCAGGCTGGAGTGCAGTGGCAGGGTGTTGGCTCACTGCAACCTCCGCCTCCCAGGTTCAAACAGTTTTTCTGCCTCAGCCTACCAAGTAGCTGGGATTACTGGCACTCCACCACCACGCCCGGCTAATTTTTTGTATTTTTGGTAGAGACAGGATTTTGCCATGTTTCCCAAGCTGGTCTTGAACTCCTGAGTTCAAGCAGTTTGCCCGTCTCAGCCTACCAAAGTGCTGGTATTACAAGCATGAGCCACCACACCGGGCCTCTTTTTATGATTTCTTTTTTTTTTTTTTTTTTTTTTTGAGAGGGAATCTCGCTCTGTAGCCCAGGCTGGAGTGCAGTGGTACAATCTTGGCTCACGGCAACCCCTGCCTCCCGAGTTCAAGTGATTCTCCTCCCTCAGCCTCTGGAGTAGCTGGGATTACAGGTGTGTGCTACGGCGCCCGGCTAATTTTTGTATTTTTAGTAGAGGTGGTATTTCACTATGTCGGCCAGACGGTCTCCAGCTCCTGACCTCAGTTGATCCGCCCACCTCGGCCTCCCAGAGTGCTGGGATTACCGGCCTGAGCCACTGTGCCCGGACTTGTATGATTATTGACTCATTGGTAGGCAGCGTTTTCAGTATTTATTGTCCACTTGCATTTTTTTGCCCTGCTTGTATTTTAGATATTTTCCCCATTGAGTGGTTGTGTGTGTATGTGTGTGTGTGTGTTGCATGAGAGAGAGTGGTATGGTTCTTACATGTACTCTAGATAGAATTTCTATATTTCGCTTCAGATATCTTTTCTCAATTTGTTTTGTGTTTTCATTTCCTTTTTACTTTATTAGGAATGTCATTTACTTAAATAGAACCATCCTTAAATATTTTGTGAGAAGTGTTTTTTAGGAGTTTTATATAGTACAAATTAGTAGTCTTGAAATTTCTTGAATCTTTATCAGCACAATCTTAATAAAATTATCTCTTTATCTTTCTAATATGTGATTTTACTTGTTAGAATGTATTCTTCATATGCCAATGCTTTTTAGGCTCTGTTTTATGCTAGAGATATTTTTCACAAATTCTTGTTGGATCTCTTCAGTTTGTATCCATCTGAAAAATGCCTGGCTACTGTTAATTAGTGACAAAGTGGAAGAAGGTGGCTACTATGTTTTCATAAAGACAATCATGTTATTTTACTTGGCAAATCGAAGTATATAAAAATATTTTTATTTTTAAAAGGTTGGAGGCGAGATAGAGAAAAAAGAGATGATCAAGATGAAGTTTCCAGTGTGAGAAGTGAGGGTGGTAATATCCGAGGTTCCTTTAGAGGTCGAGGAAGAGGCCGAGGACGGGGAAGAGGACGAGGCAGAGGAAATCCTCGATGTATGACATAATTTTTGTTTTGTTAAATTAGATAAACTTTGAAAAAAATAGAGCAACTATCCTCTATTATGTTTTAACTAATTTTCTTTGTTTGGTAATAGATGATTTTATGTTTGTTAACCTTTGAAGTTCTTCACTTTATCCATAGTAACTATTTTTTTTCTAATATGTGATTACCTTTCTTTTTCTTTATTCACATCAAGTGAACTTTGATTATTCATATGGTTATCAAGAACATGGTGAAAGGACTGATCAACCATTTCAAACAGAACTTAATACCAGTATGATGTATTACTATGATGATGGTACAGGTGTACAGGTGTATCCTGTGGAAGAAGCATTGCTTAAAGAGTATATTAAGCGTCAAATGTAAGTGGATGTTTGATGTAAGCAGATGGGATAGCAAAATCTGTGGCAATATCAAACTTTAATGTTACTGATAATGAATATGTTATAACTTTTTTTTTTTTGTTTTGAAACAGAGTCTCTCTCTGTTGCCTAGGCTGGAGTGTAGTGGTACGATCTTGGCTCAATGCAGCCTCTGCTTGCCGGGTTCAAGTGATTATCGTGCCTCAGCCTCCTGGGTAGTTGGGATTACAGGCACATGCCACCACACCTGGCTAATTTTTGTGGTTTTGGTAGAGAACGGGTTTCGCCATGTTGGCCAGGCTGGTATTGAACTCCCGGCCTCAGCTGATCTGCCCACCTTGGCCTCTCAAAGTGCTGGGATTATAGGTGTGAGCCACCATGCCTGGCCTGTTATAACATTCTTAAAGCTACTTATTAGTAAAGGTTGGAAAATGTTAACAATTATTTTGATTATATATTTTTAGGGAATATGATTAAAATAGGTATTTGAAAAATTTTGTATTTGGTTTATGTTGTTTATATGTCTCCTGGCTTCTATACTATTTAGATATTTTTCTCCTTAAAGGAGATTAGGTAAAATGTTATTGCATAATATGAATAAATATAAGACTGTAAAGCTTCTCTATATATACTTGAAATTGAACAAGTAAAATTTGGCTTATTATTTGCCAGTAGGTATTTATATTAGAATTTGCAAATGAATGTAAATAACAAAGAATGGTAGTATCTTTTAATTTTCTTCTTAGCAATTGACTTCTGAATTCTAAATTTTGTTTTTTATCTTCTGAGTTTTTCTTTGTGACATGTAATTAAATGGGGACTACCTTATATGTTAGTTCAGACTTCTTACTCTAGTTCTCATAGTAGTTGCTTTTTGGGTACTGAATGTGAAGTCAGGAGAATATCAGCTCTATTTTCTGAAAGGAAAAACAAACCCTATGCATATTAGTATTGTATAGGATATTTTGCTTATTTATAGGCAAGAGAAAAATGTTGCCAAGCAGTTTGCACAACCAATTTGTTAAAACTTGAAATTTTTGTCTCCTTACAAGGTGAAGGAAAAGGGCTATTTTTGAAAGGGCATAAGCATTTTAGAATCATCTATTTTTCCAAAATAAAATAGACTCTACTCTGTTACTAGAAAATTTCTTTATCATCATCAGCCAGGCACCTTCCTGGGTTGCCTTCATGGTGGATCCAATTTGCTTACAGTGTGGAGCAACTTGTTTATTTTGTTCTTGCTTCTTTTGTTACAGTTGATGCAAACACTGAAGAAAAGGGCCTTTTTATGGGCAGAAAGTGCTTGACATGTGGCTGTCAACTTCATACCACTATTACTGTCTTTTTTGTAACTTTTGCTGCCAAGCCCCTTCTGAGACCTGACAGTGGACATGCAACTCCACGTCAGGATAATCGGCCTCCAGTGCTCATACAAGTGAGGGAGGAGCAGAGCTACTTCAGTGTTGACAAAATTTCTGATCATGCAGTGTAGAATCCAGAACCTCTAAGGTAGGACTTGATGATGTCCCTAGGACACTGAGCAAAATGTCAGACATGGCATTGGTCATGCCTCTTTTTTTGGTTGATCTAGCAGTAGGGATTTTGGCAAATGTTAGTAGAGCACTAGGTTTAGTGTGGCTTGTTATTATTACCATTATTTGATTAGTGGAGATCTGGCTTTGAAGGAATCGTGCTTTTTACCTTGTATTATTTGGTTTCTAATATATAGATAGGCTGATTGATTAAGATTTTGATTTTCTTTTTGAGAAGTCACCAAAAGTTTTCCTGACACCTGTGGAAAAATGATGCAAAATGAATTGTAAAGTATGAGGCCTAAAAGTATTCAAAATGGTTGAAGGTCTTTTTTTTAAACTTTTTTTTTGAGACGAAGTTTTGCTCTTATTGTGCAGGCTGGAGTGCAATGGCACGATCTCGGCTCACTGCAACGTCCGCCTCCTGGGTTCAAGTGATTCTCCTGCCTCAGCCTCCCGAGTAGCTGTGATTACAGGCATATGCCACCACGCACAGCTAATTTTTGTGTTTTTAGTAGAGACGGGGTTTCATCTTTCTGGTCAGGCTGGTCTCGAACTCCTGACCTTGTGATCTGCCCTCCTCGGCCTCCCAAAGTGCTGGGATTACAGGCGTGAGCCACCGTGCCTGGCCTACTTGTTTTTAACATTTTAAGTGAAAATTTATATTAATTGTTTGTGATATCAGCATTAAAATGTAAAGATCTTGATTATTTCTAGCTGTGATAATCTCTTTTGGCACTGAGAGATGACAGATTTGTTCCTTTTTTCTTTTTTCTTTTTTTTTTTTTTTTTTGAAGCATTGTCTCACTCTGTCACCCAGGATGGAGTACAGCAGTGCAATCTCAGCTCACCTCAACCTCCGCCTCCTGGGTTCAAGCAATTCTCCTGCCTTAGCCTCTCGAATAGCTGGGATTACGGGCGCGTGACACTGTGCCCAGCTAATTTTTGTATTTTTATTATAGACAGGGTTTTGCCATGTTCCCCCGGCTGGTCTCGGATGCCTGAGCTCAAAGTGATCCACCCATCTCAGCCTCCCAAAGTTCTGGGATTATAGGCGTGAGCCACCATGCCTGGCCGGGACAGTTTATTATTGATTTAGGGAAGTTCACATCTCACAGCTAAGACCAGTTGTAACTTGTGACTAAATCAAATGTCTTAATGTCTGAAATTTTCGAATTTCTTTTTTTCTTTTGAGATGGAGTTTTGCTGTTGTCAACCAGGCTGGAATGCAATGGTGCAATCTCGGCTCACTGCAACCTCCGCCTCCAAGGTCCAAGTGATTCTCCTGCCTCAGCCTCCCAAGTAGCTGGGATTACAGGCATGCAACACCATGCCCGACTAATTTTGTATGTTTAGTAAAGTTGGGGTTTCACCATGTTGGTCAGGCTGGTCTCGGATTCTTGACCTCAGGTGATCCGCCTGCCATGGCCTCCCAACATGTAGAAATGACAGGCATGAGCCACCGCGCCCTGCATGAAATTTTAGAATTTTAACACATGTATTATGTATCTACCACATGCCAGACATTATGAATAAGGCTTTTGAGGCGTAACAACCATCAGAATATTCATTTCTTTAAGACTTAGATTTTTTCCTTCAGTGTTTAGAAAGAGTAAATGAGGCCAGGACGAGGTGGCTCACTCCTGTTATCCCAGCACTTTGGGAGGTCAAGACAAGTGGATCATCTGAGATCAGGAGTTCGAGACCAGGCTAGCCAACATAGTGAAACCCTGTCTCTACTAAGAATACAAAAATTAGCTGGGCAAGGTGGCACACGCCTGTAGTCCCAGCTACTCAGGAGAGTGAGGCAGGAGAATTGCTTGAACCTGTGAGGTGGAGGCTGCAGTGAGTCGAGATCATGCCATTGCACTCCAGCCTGGGCAATAAGAGTGAAACTCCATCTCAAAAAAAAGAGTAAATGATTTACTAGTGTTACTGAGATGTCTAGTATTTCAGTAATCTTTGAGAGAGTTTTGCACTCTGACAATTGGATAAATGTCAAACTATTAAAGGAAAATTTGGATATTTACATTCTTAAAATAAGTTGATTTATTTTCTTCCCCTTGTGTAAAAGATAGCTGAAAACCAGTTTTCAGTTATGATGCCTTTTTTTCAAAGATAGAATTTGGTCCGTATACTTCAAGGGCATCTTTAGTCACTTAAGTTTTATACCCCAAAATGTGAGCTGGTTTGTTTTCCCATAACTTGTACACCATGTTTGAAAACTTTCTCTGTGATTTGGAAATAGTGTGGGATTATTAAACTGTAGGCCCCATCATCATTGATGTTCATCCATTTATACTTCTTTCAGAAAGGTTAAGTGGGTTTGTGTTTTTCTTTCTCTTTTTTTTTTGAGATGGAGTCTCACTCTGTTGCCCAGGCTGGAGTGCAGTGGCCGGATCTTGGCTCACTGCAAGCTCTGCCTCCCTGGTTTATGCCATTCTCCTGCCTCAGCCTCCCGAGTAGCTGGGACTACAGGCGCCCGCCACCTTGCCCGGCTAGTTTTTTTGTATTTTTTAGTAGAGACGGGGTTTCACTGTGTTAGCTAGGATGGTCTCGATCTCCTGACCTCGTGATCCGCCCGTCTCGGCCTCCCAAAGTGCTGGGATTACAGGCTTGAGCCACCACGCCCCACCGGTTTGTGTTTTTCAAGAGAAGATAAGACATCTAATCATTTTCTATATTTTTGCCTCCATGTGCCTCATGGTGTCAAGGATATTCCTTCTTTAGCTGTATTCTGTGATACCTTAATGTCTTTTCTGTTTTTTTTTTTTGTTTTTTGAGATGGAGTCTGGCTCTGTTGCCCAGGCTAGAGTGCAGTGGTGTAATCTCGGCTCACTGCAAGCTCTGCCTCCCAGGTTCATGCCATTCTCCTGCCTCAGCCTCCCGAGTAGCTGGGACTACAGGCTCCCACCACCACGCCCGGCTAGTGTTTTGTATTTTTAGTAGAGACGGAGTTTCACTGTGTTAGCCAAGGATGGTCTTGATCTCCTGACCTTGTGATCTGCCCGCCTCAGCCTCCCAAAGTGCTGGGATTATAGGCGTGAGCCACCACGGCCAGCTAATGTCTTTTATTATTATTTTTAGACAGTCTTGCTCTGTCGCCCGGGCTGGAGTATAGTGGCACGGTCCCTGTTCACTGCAACCTCTGCCTCCCGGGTGCAATCAGTTCTCCTGCCTCAGCCTCCCGAGTAGCTGGGATTACAGGCACCTGCCACCATGGCCAGCTAGTTTTTGTATTTTAGTAGAGATGGGGTTTCCCCATATTGGTTAGGCTGGTCTTAAACTCCTGACCTCAAGCGATCCACCTGCCTTGAGGCCTCTGAAGGTGCTGGGATTACAGGCATGAGCCACCTCACCGGGCCACCCTTAATATCTTATAGTCCGTCTATCAAAGAAAGAAGCATGGAGGACTTGAATCATTCAAAATATATATGTGCACATATGCCTGTGTGTTCACTAAGTGTTTTTTTTTTTTTTGAGACGGAGTTTTGCTCTTGTTGCCCCGGCTTGAGTGCAATGGCGTGATCTTGGCTCACTGCAACATTTGCCTCCCGGGTTCAAGGGATTCTCCCGCCTCAGCTTCCTGAGTAGCTGGGATTACAGGCATGTACTACCACACCCGGCTAATTTTGTATTTTTAGTGGAGACAGGTTTTCTCCATGTTGGTCAGGCTGGTCTTGAACTCCCGACCTCAGGTGATCTGCCCGTCTCAGCCTCCCCAAGTGCTGGGATTACAGTCATGAGCTACCCCGCCTGGCCATGTTCACTAAGTTTTTAACTAAGCGTTGTGCTGGTTACTAGGCTTCAGAAGTGTTAGACATGTCAGTACTTTGTCAATTTAGAAAACAAAACGAACTACTTTTCTGTATGCGAATTTGACAAAGGATACTTCCAGTATACCATTCTTCTCAGTGACTGGGAAAAAATTGGCAGGCATTATGCTAACATGTGATTAGCTTTCTTTTTTTTTTTTTTTTTTTTTTTTTTTTTTTTTTTTTTTTTTTTTTTTGAGACGGAGTCTCACTCTGTCGCCCAGGCTGGAGTGCTGTGGCCCCATCTCAGCTCACTGCAAGCTCCGCCTCCCGGGTTCCCGCCATTCTCCTGCCTCAGCCTCCCGAGTAGCTGGGACTACAGGCACCCGCCACCTCGCCCGGCTAGTTTTTTTGTATTTTTTAGTAGAGACGGGGTTTCACCGTGTTAGCCAGGATGGTCTCGATCTCCTGACCTCGTGATCCGCCCGTCTCAGCCTCCCAAAGTGCTGGGATTACAGGCGTGAGCCACCGCGCCCGGCAATTAGCTTTCTTATCTGATACTTAAATGAAGCAAGTAGAAGTGGCTTTGTAAAGATTTTCATCTAATTAACTCATTAAAATCAATTATTGAACTATCTGAAAGTAAAATGAGCAGCTTAATTCTTTATATTTAGTGAAGCTGATCTAAATAGAAGTTATTAATTTTTTGGAAAATCAGTATTTTAAGTATAAGAGAAATTAATTCAGTAGGGTTTTTTGCTATCTTATATGTTTACCCTATCTATGTTGTATTAGACCTATACATATTGTTAGCCAAATTACAATATTTTCATGTTAATGATTGGTTTTCACAGTTAGTGTGCGAGCAATAGAAATATTTATTTTCTACTGAATAAATGGATGAAATTCTAATTTCTCTTTTCAGTGAATATTACTTCAGTGTAGAAAATTTGGAACGAGACTTCTTTCTTCGGGGAAAGATGGATGAACAAGGTTTCTTGCCTATTTCCCTGATTGCTGGTTTTCAGCGTGTTCAGGCTCTCACTACAAACCTTAATCTCATCTTAGAGGTAATTGCTCATTTGAAGAACAATTTGTACTTTCCACTCAAATTTCCTTTGTACCTAAAACTTCTCTAAAAAACAGAGTATTAAAAACAGACAATCTGTAGTTGCTTGAGGCTCAGACAGCGTTCCATGACGTTTTTCTGTTTTGTAAAACCTTCATAAATGTCTAACCTTGGAAACCCCTGAAAGTATTGCTAATGTTGTTACTACATATTTTCTCCTTCCCCTTCCCCTCAATTAGTCAACCTATTTTAAACCTGATCCTTCAAACTTTAACCCTTTTGAACATTCTTGGTCCTTAAAACTTCTTCAGGGCTGGGTGTGGTGGCTCACGCCTGGGCGATAGAGTGCAACAACACAATCAAACAAAAATTTCTTTAGGTTACTGTAAAAAAGCATGTGTTCCCATATATATTTTTATATATAAATATATAATATCTCTATATAAAAATATATAATATTTATATATAAATATGTAATATCTATATATAAATATATAGTATCTATTTATTATCATATAAATATATAATATATATTTATTATTATAGTATATAAATATATATATTTATTATTGTAGTATATAAATATATATTTATTATTATGTATATAAATATATAATACATATTTATTATTATGTATATAAATATATAATATATATTTATTATTATGTATATAAATATATAATATATATTTATTATTATGTATATAAATATATAATATATATTTATTATTATGTATATAAATATATAATATATATATTTTTTTCAGACAGTCTCACTCTGTTGCCCAGGCTGGCGTGCAGTGGCACGATCTCGGCTCACCACAACCTCCACCTCCCGTGTTCAAGCGATTTTGCTGCCTCAGCCTCCTGAGTAGCTGGGACTACAGGCACGCACCATCATGCCTGGCTACTTTTTGTATTTTAGACTTGGCTTCACTATCTTGGCCAGGCTGGTCTCAAACTCCTGACCTCATGATCAACCCACCTCCGTCTCCCAAAATACTGGGATTGCAGGTGTGAGCCATCATGCCCAGCCGTTCCCACTTATTGAAAGGCTAATTTAAAATAGTCCTTCTGGCTGGGCATGGTGGCTCATGCCTGTAATCCCAGCACTTTGGGGAAAAAAAAAAAATCTCTCATCTGGCCTGTTTCTAGAAATGCTTTCAACATCTTTTTTTTTTTTTTTTGAGACGGAGTCTTGCTGTGTTGCCCAGACTGGAGTGCAGTGGCCGGATCTCAGCTCACTGCAAGCTCCGCCTCCTGGGTTTACGCCATTCTCCTGCCTCAGCCTCCCGAGTAGCTGGGACTACAGGCGCCCGCCACCTCGCCCGGCTAGTTTTTTGTATTTTTTAGTAGAGACGGGGTTTCACCGTGTTAGCCAAGATGGTCTCGATCTCCTGACCTTGTGATCCGCCTGTCTTGGCCTCCCAAAGTGCTGGGATTACAGACTTGAGCAACCGCGCCCGGCCCTTTTTTTTTTTTTTCTAACCAGTTTCTTTCCCTACACACAGCCCTTGGTAACCACAATCACTAATCTGTTTTTTTTTTTTTTGAGACAGAGTCCTATTCTGTTGCCCAGTATGGAATGCAGTGGCACAATCTTGGGTTCAAGTGATTTTCCTGCCTCAGCCTCCCAAGTAGCTGAGATAACTGGAGTGTGCCACCATACCCAGCTAATTTTTGTATTTTTAGTAGAGACAGGGTTTCCCCATGTTGGCCAGGCTGGTCTTGAACTTCTGACCTCAGGTGATCCACCTGCCTTGGCTTCTCAAAGTGTTGGAGTTATAGATGTGAGCCACCATGCCTGGCCACTAGTCTACTTTTTATCCCTGTAGTTCTATAGCTTTGCATTTTCCAGACTATCATAAAATTTTAAAAGTTGTAGCCTTTTGTTTCTGATTTTTCACTTAGTATAGTGCTTTTGAGATTCACCTATGTTGCATGTAGCAGTAGTTTGTTCTTTCATATTACTGACTAGTATTCCATGGTGTGGATATACCACAGTTCATCCGTTCACATGTTGGTGGACATTCAGATTGTTTATGGTTTTGGAGAGTATGAGTAAAGCATGAAGATCTTTATAGGGATATATATATATATATTTCTGTTGGATAAATAGTATTGTGATTGCTGGAAAGTATAGTAAGTATATGCTTATCTTTATAAGAAAATGCCAACCTATTGTTTAAAGTGACTTTACCATTTTGCATTCCCACCATTATGTGTGGGACTTGTTCCTCAGTCTTATCATGGCTTATATTGTCAGTTTTTTGAATAATAGATATGTAGTGGTTTCTCATCGTGGGCTTTTTTTTTTTGGACAAAGTTTCAGTTTTGCTCTTGTTGCCCAGGCTGGAGTAGAGTGCAATGCCATGATCTTGGCTCACTGCAACCTCCGCCTCCTGGGTTCAAGCAGTTCTCCTGCCTCAGCCTCCCAAGTATCTGGGATTATAGGCACCTGCCACCACGCTGAGCTAATTTTTTATATTTTTAATAGAGATGAGGTTTCACCATGTTGGCCAGGTTGGTCTCAAACTCCTGACCTTCAGGCGACCCATCTGCCTTGGCCTCCCAGAGTGTGCTGGGATTACAGGCGTGAGCTACCGTACCTGGCCTCTCATTGTGTTTTTTTGTTTGTTTTTTGAGACAGTCTCTGTTGCCCAGGCTGGAGTTCTGTGGTGTGATCTTGGCTCACTGCAACCTCTGCCTCCTGAGTTCAAGTGATCCTTCTGCCTCAGCCTCCCAAGCAGCTGGGACTACAGGCACGCACCACCACGCCCATCTGACTTTTGTGTTTTTAGTAGGGATGAGGGTTTCACCATGTTGGCCAGGATGGTCTTGATCTCTTGACCTTGTGATCTGCCCGCCTCAGCCTCCCAAAGTGTTGGGAATACAGGCGTGAGCCACTGTGCCCGGACTCATTGTGGTTTTAATTTGCATTTCCCTAGTGATTAAAGCTGTCAGCATTTTTTCACATGCTTTTTTATCTGCATACCTTATTAGTGGAAATGTCTGTTCAGATTTTTTGTTCATTATTATTGAAGTGTTTTTTAAAAGATAATTGTATGAGTTCTTTATTCTGGATACAAGTCCATTATATGTATTTTGCAAATTTTTTTTCCTAGTTTTTGTCTTTTCATTTTCTTTTTTTTTTTTTTTTTTGAGACGGAGTCTCGCGCTGTGTCACCCAGGCTGGAGTGCAGTGGCGCGATCTCGGCTTACTGCAAGCTCCGCCTCCCAGGTTCAGGCCATTCTCCTGCCTCAGCCTCCGAGTAGCTGGGACTACAGGCGCCCGCCACCATGCCCGGCTAGTTTTTTGTATTTTTAGTAGAGACAGGGTTTCACCATGTTAGCCAGGATGGTCTCGATCTCCTGACCTCGTGATCCGCCCGCCTCGGCCTCCCAAAGTGCTGGGATTACAGGCTTGAGCCACCGCGCCCGGCCTGTCTTTTCATTTTCTTTTCTTTTTTTTCGTTTTTGAGACAGAGTCTTGCTCTGTCACCCAGGCTGGAGTATAATGGTGTGATCTTGGCTCACTGCAACCACCGTTTCCCGGGCTCAAGCGAGTCTCCTGCCTCAGCCTCCTGAGTAGCTGGGATTACAGGCACCTGCCACCATGCCCGGCTAATTTTTGTATTTTTTAATAGAGACAGGGTTTCACCATGTTGGCCAGGCTGGTCTCGAACTCCTGACCTCAGGTGATCCACCTGCCTTGACCTCCCGAAGTGCTGGGATTAAGGAATGAGCCACTGTGCCCACCCTCATTTCTTAACAGGCTTCTTTGAATAGCAAGTTTTTGAACACATTTGTGCTTCCTATTTTAAAAATCAACTATGGGGCTGGGCGCGGTGGCTCACACCTGTAATCCCAGCACTTTTGGAGGCCAAGACGGGTGGACCACTTGAGGTCAGGAGTTTGACACCAGCTTGGTCAACATGGTCAAACTCTGTCTCTACTAAAATACAAAAATTAGCCAGATGTGGTGTCGTGCCGGTAATCCCAGCTATTCGGGAGGCTGAGACAGGAGAATTGATTTTACTATAGTAAAATCCATGTTTTAAAAACAACATAAAATAATGATTTGTTGGTGTATAATTAATGGTTCTTGGTTTCATGAAAATAATTACTGTCAGCAATGTCATTATTGCATTTGTTTATAGATAGGTATGTAAGGTTTCTATATATTGTAATTAACAGAGAAAATTAGGTTTTTTTTGCAAAATTTGTTCTTAGAGCAAATATTATGATTCATAGTAGAATGAGTTTGTTTATTTATTTATTTATTTTCATTTTTTAGTAGAGATGGAGTTTCACCATGTTGGCCAGGCTGGTCTCCAACTCCTGGCCTTAAGTGATCTTCCTGTTTCAGCTTCCCAAAGTGCTAAGATTACAGGCGTGAGCTACTGTCCCCGGCATTAGAATGAGTTTATTAACTGCTGCCATTGTGCTATAGCAAAGGTCCAACTCAGCTGCCATTTTTTATGAAGTTGTTGCCATTTTTTCCCTGTCTACTTCTGTATGAATATAGTTGTAATTTTATTATTGTATGCCTTTTTGGTCTGTTTGTAGTCCCATTAAATCCTCAAGCACAATTTTAAGATCATTGACGTTTTGTTTTTACAACCTACAACAGTTAGGAAGGATTTTTAAAAGGAAACTTTTGAGCTGCTGTTATGTTAGCACTGATACAGTAGCTAATGATACAGTAAAAAATACCACTATTGAAAAGCAGAAACATGTAAACATAGCAATTTAGAAGAACATAAGCCTGCATTCATTTAACATTCATTATGCACCTACCATTTGTAATAGTAGGAAAGGTGTTCTTTTTCTGTTAAGAAACTGAGGCTTCATTATGCATTGCAGTGTAAAGATACTAAGATCATGGACCTATGAATATGTCCCTTTTAGTTCTGTGACTATGGTCAGTGTCCTGAGACAATAATATATACTTCCTAGGGTTGTTGTGAGGATGAATTGTATTAATGAAAGTATCTGCCAAAGGTAGTAAGCTCTAAATAAGTAAACATTTGCTATTATTGTTAGTCTTAAATGATGTCTTTCTGTTGGTAACTCCTTTATCTTCATGCATTTCATTTCTACTGTCTTCTTCCTGTATGTATTTGAATATGCTGAAGTTTTTCCTTTCTTGAAAAAAACTCGAGAGAAGCAAAATACTTTAGCTGGTACCTGTATCTGCCCTGGTTAAGTATGCATATGCAAACCAAACTGGTTGAATCTGATTCTTCTCCACTCATTTATTTTTTAGCTTACTGCATTCTTGATGTCTTCCCCGTAATTGAAAGCTTTTTGTGTCTTCCATTTATTAGAGCAAATTGATCCTGGTTCTATAGCTTACCAGTTGTATAACTAAGTAATTGACATAACATCTTCATGCTTCAATTTTCTTGTTAAAATATAGCAAATAGGCCGGGCGCGGTGGCTCAAGCCTGTAATCCTAGCACTTTGGGAGGCCGAGACGGGCGGATCACGAGGTCAGAAGATCGAGACCATCCTGGCTAACACGGTGAAACCCCGTCTCTACTAAAAAATACAAAAAACTAGCCGGGCAAGGTGGCGGGCGCCTGTAGTCCCAGCTACTCGGGAGGCTGAGGCAGGAGAATGGCGTAAACCCGGGAGGCAGAGCTTGCAGTGAGCTGAGATCCGGCCACTGCACTCCAGCCCGGGCGACAGAGCCAGACTCCGTCTCAAAAAAAAAAAAAAAAAAAAAAAAAAAAAAAAAAATATAGCAAATAATACTTAAGCTGTAATAGAGTATGAGGATTGAGAGGAATAATTAATATCAGCCTCAGAACTGTACCTGCTACTTTCATCTCAAACCTTGTTTTCTAAATTGTCTGAACTTGTGGTTCCTCAGAACTTGTGCTCTTTTCTTTTTATCTCCAGGTCTTTGCACATTCAAGTCTTCCTTTTACTACCAGGCAGTGAGAATGCAACATCTATGTATTCCAGCATTGGTAGTTATTCATAATAGTAGGTGTGTATCATTAAGAAAAGGACCAAAATTAATAGCTAAGTCAGATAAAACCTCAGATACTGGAAAATATTGATGTACCCAGTAACTCATTGTTTAGGAGTTCAGGATTACCAAGGCTTGGTTTTTAATAAAAATATGTGTAACTCTGTTTCTTCTCGTCTTTACCTTAATTTTGTGCATGGTGTAGTTTCTATATGATCCTTTTAAGGCCTGAGTGATGAATGTTTCACTTTCTGTGTTCTTCACTTCTCTTTTAAATTTATTATTTTTAAATAGGAAATAAATTACACAAAATTCAAAACCCAGAAGGTTATATGGTTATCTTCCAGTGATTGTCCAAGGAAAAAAAAGGTATATGGTAAAACATTTTTTTCCCATTTTTCACCAACAGTGAATGAGTTACCTGCCTTGGTAGTGGTCAGTGTTACTTCTTTCTTGTGTCTTCCTGCTGAGATAGTTGGTTTATATAAGAGAATACTATGGTACCTTACTATATACAATGTTTGTTATGCCCCTTCCTCTTTTTTTTTATTTTTTGAGACAGAGTCTCACTCTGTCACCCAGGTTGGAGTGCAGTGGCACGATCTTGGCTCACTACAACCTCTGCCTCCCGGGTTCAAGCAGTTCTTCTGCCTCAGCCTCCTGAGAAGCTGGGATTACAAGCTCCTGCCACCACGCTCAGCTAATTTTTGCATTTTAGTAGAGACGGGTTTTTGCCATGTTTTCCAGGCTGGTCTGGAACTCCTGACCTCAAGTGATCTGCCTGCCTCAGCCTCCCAAAGTGCTGGGATTACAGGTGTGAGCCACCGTGCCCGGCCTCCTCTTTTTTATTTTTTATAAAAAGCATGTGTTGGAAGAGGCTTTAGTAGCTGTACATAAAGAACTTTGAGCTTTTTCATCCCACAAGTTTTTCTTTAAATATTTTATTTTAAATTGAGGCCTAATTTATACATTATTATTATTTTATTTATTTTTTTCGAGACGGAGTCTCGCTCTGATGACTGGATTGTAGTGCAGTCAGGCGATCTTGGCTCACTGCAACTTCTGCCTGCTGGGTTCAGGTGATTCTCCTGCCTCAGCCTCCTGAGTAGCTGAGATTATAGGCATTCGCCACCACACCTGGCTAATTTTTGTATTTTTAGTAGATACGGGGTTTCACCATATTGGTCAGGCTAGTTTCGAACTCCTGACCTCATGATCCGCCTGCCTCAGCCTCCCGAAGTGCTGGGATTACAGGCGTGAGCCACCGTGCCTGGCCTTTATACATTACATATTGTAACTTATAAGATTAGAGATGATATTTTTTCCTATGTATACGGTCAGGTAACTGCCATCCAGATTAAGATATAGAACATTTTCAAGACCCAAGCAAGCCGCCTTCTGTACCCTCCTAGTCAGTACCACTGCTCTCCCTTTTAAGAGGCCTCTCCTGTTTTTTGAATTTCACGTAAAGGGTGTTATGACCTTTATATCTGATTTTATTTATGAAGTTATTTCTGTGAGATTTATTCATATTGGTGTATAGCAGTTGTTTACTTTCTGTTTTTTGGTAGTTTTTCCATTGTATGAATAAAACAGTTAATCTTTTCTTTTTTTCTTCTCTTTCTCTTTCTTTTCTTTTCTTTTTTTTTTTTTTTTTGAGACTGATCTCATTCTGTGGCCCAGGCTGGAGTTATATTGACCTGATCTCACTCTGTGGCCCAGGCTGGAGTTATACTGACCTGATCTTAGCTCACTGCATCTTCCACCTCCCAGGTTCAAGCGATTCTCCTGCCTCAGCCTCCTGAGTAGCTGAGATTACAGGCACCCACCACCAAGCTTGGCTAAGTTTTTGTATTTTTAGTAGAGACAGGGTTTCATCATGTTGGCCAGGCTGGTCTCGAACTCCTGATCTCAGGTGATCCAGCCGCCTCGGCCTCCCAAAGTGCTGAGATTACAGGCTTGAGCCACCATGCCCAGCAACAGTTAATTTTTCTATGTAGATACTGCTAAACATTTTTTTAAAGTATCGAACCAATCAAAACTACCACTATTGGGAATTTGACTTGCTTCACTAGAAAACAACACTATTGGCCGGGCGCGGTGGCTCAGGCCTGTAATCCCAGCACTTTGGGAGGCCGAGACGGGGGCGAATCACGAGGTCAGGAGATCGAGACCATCCTGGCTAACACGGTGAAACCCCATCTGTACTAAAAAATACAAAAAACTAGCCGGGCGAGGTGGCGGGCGCCTGTAGTCCCAACTACTCGGGAGGCTGAGGCAGGAGAATGGCGTAAACCCGGGAGGCGGAGCTTGCAGTGAGCTGCGATCCGGCCACTGCACTCCAGCCTGGGGGACAGAGCGAGACTCCGTCTCAAAAAAAAAAGAAAACAACACTATTGGCAGTCTTTTTCCACAACTTTACTTTGGAAAATTTAAACATATGGGAAAGTTTCGAGGAATTTTTTTTTTTTTTTTTTTTTTTTGTAAAACACTCAGGGCTAGATAACACATGGTAAAATATAGCGATCTTAGGTGTTCACTGTGAGTTTTGAAAATTAAACATAAGCATTACCCCAAACAAGATGTAGAATACTTTCATTATTCTAAAAACTTCCTTCATGGCTCTTTCTAGTCAGTTTCACACAGCCTCTCCAACAACTTTTCTGATTTTCATATCATAGATTAGATTAGTCTGTTCTTGGCATTTGTATAAATTGATTTCTTCTGTCTCTGGGTTCTTTTCATTGGTAGTGTTTGACATTCATCCATGTCGTTGCATGGTCTGGATGCTGGGCATACTGTTTGCTACTGGGGCGTCATTGCTTCTAGGTCTTTCAGTGGACAAAATGAGGAAAATATATGTTGGGAAAAATATACTGATTTTACTCATTTAAAGCTTTCACCATAGGATTCTTTCCTATCTTTCTCTATTTTATATTTCAGACTCCCTTCTCAAAGGAGTTTCATTTAAAATAAGTCCTAATTGTAATTTAAAGAAATGCCCAGTTATGGCTGGGCACGGTGGCTCACCACTGTAATCCCACCACTTTGGGAGGCCGAGGCAGGTGGATCACGAGGTCAGGAGTTCAAGACCAGCCTGGCCAACTTGTTGAAACCCCGTCTCTACTAAAAGTCCAAAAAACTAGCTGGGTGTGGCGCCTGTGATCCCAGCTACTTGGGAGGCTGAGGCAGAGAATTGCTTGAACCTGTGAGGTGGAGGTTGTGGTGAGCCGAGTTCACACCACTGCACTTCAGCCTGGGTGACAGAGCGAGACTGTTTCAAAAAATAAAAATAATAATAAAAAAGAAATACCCAGTTATGGAAAATATAACCTGAGAGTTAAGTACCATACTAATATTAAGAGCAAGAGTAGGTTCTTTTTTCAAAATCTGTTCATTTCCTAATGGATAATATTTTATTTTTTTGTTTTTTTTGAGATGGAGTCTTGCTCTGTCTCTGGGCTGGAGTCCAGTGGCGTGAGCTCGGCTCACTGCAACCTCTGACTCCCTGGTTCAAGTGATTCTCCTGCCTCTGCCTCCCATGTAGCTGGGATTACAGGCACGTGCCACCATGCCCAGCTAATTTTTGTATTTTTAGTAGAGATGGGGTTTCACCATATTGGCCAAGATGGTCTCGATCTCCCGACTTCATGATCCACCTGCCCCGGCCTCCCAAAGCGTTGGGATTACAGGCGTGAGCACCTCACCCGGTTAATGTTCTTAATTATATACAGCATGTTCTCCAACTAAAATGTAGTGGGCTTTAATTTTTATAAGTTAATGTACATATAACTTTGTATTGTTTTTATATTATACATTTTGTATTTATCCTAATTTCTAAAAACTCCTGTACTTCAGGGAGAAGTTAAGTCAGTAAGGCTTTAGTTTGTATCTTGAAGAAATTTTGGCCTAGTTTTGTTTTATCCTTAAATTATAGTACATATTGGGGAGGCATCATAGCCTAATGGCTAAGACTTTTAGTTGCAGATAGATAATGGTTTGAGTCCTGGTGTTGTCTCATACTAGATCTATGATCTTCGATTAAGTTTATTTCTTTGAGCCTCAGTTTCCTCATCTATATGCAGGGGTGATACCATCTTTGTGAGGTATTGTGAGGAATCATGAGTACATGTAGTACTTATTATTCAATAAATTGTGGTAATTATTACAATAATAAAATGCCTAAATTTTATTTGGTGATATTTTAATGGAAGACAAGGAAATATGAGAGAGAGAAGAAAATAGCAAAAGTCAATTTGCTTCTAGCTGATTCAGTATTCCTTAAATGACTATTCTAATTGTGAAAAATTTATCATCTGAAGTTAAATAAGTGGGAGATCAGGATATTTGTTACTTTACAGGCACAAATGATTTTAAAACTTGTGTTCTATGTAGTTATGGATTGTTTAGAATTGTTAACTGCAAATTAGTTTGCTAATTTCAGATTTTCAAATTTTTAGGTTCTTAGAAGTATAGCATAGGCAGTGAAATAGCTCATAATTTTAATAGCTCAATTTCTGTTAATAGGCACTGAAGGATAGCACAGAAGTAGAAATTGTGGATGAGAAAATGAGAAAAAAGATAGAACCAGAAAAATGGCCAATTCCAGGCCCTCCTTCACGCAATGTGCCACCAACAGACTTCTCTCAACTGATTGATTGTCCAGAGTTTGTACCAGGCCAAGCCTTTTGCTCACATACAGGTAACATCTTTTCTTCTAGAGCAAACGATGTAACAGTGGGTTATTTGGTCCAGTTTACTTACTTACTTATTTATAGTTTATTTAGATTTGATAGGAAAATTAAAGCTAACTGAAGGACTTTTGATGTCCCATTTTGTATTCATATTGCCTCACTCACAGAGGTATAAATTAAGGATTTAAGAATTATGAGGAAAGCTGTCTTATATTTCTTGTTCTTAAATTATATGTGTACTTTGTCATGTATGGAGTTTCTTCCTTTTATTTTTACTAAATAACTATAGATATATATCCTGTTTTCCCCTGTAAAACTGGAATAGTATGATTGGATTATTCTAAAAAGGTCTTATACTCAAGAGTGGGGTAGTCTTCCTTTAATTTTGTTACCAATGTGCTTTAATCTTGTCTTGGAAAGATAAGATGACCTACATTCTAAATCAGAATTGGGATTCTCTTTAATTTGGTTGTGTTTAGAATTTCCAAAAGCTTTAATGTTAATAATTTTTTCCTGGATCATTTTTAAGACATTCCCTCTTGGGAAAAAATGTGTGCTTAAACTTTTTTCAGTCAGGGTGATGATCTTCTGAAGCTCTTGGATGTCATTTGATCGGAATATGCAGTGGAATAGGTGACTCACTGAAATGCCATTATAAATACTGGAACAAATCCTGCTGCAAAAATGAAAGCGATCAGACTGTCTTCTGTTCAAGAATGTCTATTCCCACCTCCTGGTGGAGGAAGTTGGGCCAGCACTGCAGTGGAGATAACCACCTTTGCGATAATGAGAGACAGACCAGAGGACTGCTACTCTTTTTATAGGAGCTGCCTATTTCTGTGTAATTGGCCTGGGCTGCATGGGCTGCTTTTATTCATGGTGGGAAAGTTAATTATTATTATTCTGGAAGTACTGCAAGAGTATGTTTTCTGTTTCCAGGGTTATGTACTTGTGTCCAGATGAATAAAGCAGAAAAAGGGGATTGAGTAACATTTCCCAGATTCTTAAGTACTTTGCTATTTGATTTGCCTTTCAGTGTAGTGTACATTGCAAAACTCAGATATTGTCATGATGTTTCACTTGGACATAAGACTTATTAATGTGGACACTTAAGGGGTAAGGAATTTAAGAACTGGATGAGGGTATTTCTTTCTTTACTCTTCAAAATGTATTTTTGATACATCAATATGAGAGAACGTCCCATCAACAAAGCATCGATGATGGGCAGTCTCACAGTATTTTTATCTTATGTTTCTTTGTCAGGCTTCTGCTTCTAATTCCAGTAAGCAACTTGGACAGGCATTTTAAAAGCTGAAGAAAAGTGACATTATTTTAGCTAGTGGTTTTTAATTTATTTTTTGTTAAGATATAATGGGTGATTAAATAAGTTAGATTTATTTATTGTATCAACTTGGGTCCAAGATGATAGTTTTAGCCAACTTGTGAACAGGCATTGGGTAAGTTAGATGAAATAACATATACTTTCTCTATAGGTAGGTAAGATAGGTCAGTCAAGTTGGTAATGCCTGTCCATCAACCGTTTATGCATACTAATAAAATTATAAGAATAAAATCATAATGTCTTGTACATTTTTGTGTTTTTTATATACACTCAGATGCATGCACATACATATTGTCTGAAACAAGCCAGTATATATTCAAATGTCATACATTTTAGGTTATTTAGATTATATATCAGCAACTAGATGATTAATGAAGAAATATAGAAAGATGGAGGGTTCTTAGAATTATACTGATTCACATTAGGTCATAGGAATAAATATGTAAATCACCTCTTTCCATGAATTCCCAAATTTCTCACCTTAATAATTTCCTAGTGATAAGAAAGCCTAGTTTCTTTAAGTCAATGGGGAGTAGTATGTCACCAAAAATTTGAAGTGGAAATAGGGATAAGAAGCATAGACTGTGTTTATATGTATCTATGGGTAGAGAAAAGTAGTGAAACTATATGTCATTTTAATCTCAAATTTGAAGACCTTAAAAATTTTAACGACATAACTCTTTATGATTTGGGAGGGATTTGTATGGTAAAATATTCTAACATAATTGGTCTTCTTCATCAAAGAGATTAAAATTTCTATTTTTTTTTCCTATCTGGAGGTTGAATTTTCTAATAGGGGTTGAACTGAGCAGAAGTCTACCTTTATGCACCACAAAACATTGATTATGGGAATGGTAAGATTACTTCTGAAACAGGTTTTGCAGTTTTATGGATATTGTTAGTATTGTACTATTAACTTTTAAATGAAAGGATTTCATTCATCAAAATTGAAAGGTCAGGTACCTGACAATGTTGTTTTTTTTTTCTTTTTTTAAATTTTAATAATCTTCACAAGGGCATTGTAGTGTTTTTCTTTCTTTACTTTTTTTTTTTTTCCTTTGACTCTTAACACCACTCAATGAGAATTTTAAAAAGTGCCACACATAAAATATGTAATCCCTTTTTCAGGAAACCTGTTTAATTACCCAGAAATGTGATCCTCCCAAGGTAGAAAAAAAATCATACCAGAGATGAAATGTATATGGTGATTTATCTTTGGAGAGTTTAGTTGATAATTTTCTTTCCTTTTTTTTTTTTTTTTTGTTGAGACGGAGTCTTGCTCTGTCGTGCAGGGGCTGGAGTGCAGTGGCGCAATCATGGCTCACTGCAGCCTCCGCCTTCTGGGTTCGAGCGATTCTCTTGCCTCAGCCTCCTGAGTAGCTGGGATTACAGGTGCGCGCCACCATGCTTTGCTAATTTTTGTATTTTTAGTAGAGACGGGATTTCACCATGTTGGTCAGGCTTGTCTTGAACTCCTGACCTTGTGATCAGCCCACCTCAGTCTCCTAAAGTGTTGGAATTACAGGCGTGAGCCACCATGCCCGGCCACTGATAATTTTCAGTTAATAAAAGCAACAAAGATAAATTTTCTGTGTTCTTACGAATTATAACAAGTATTCAATATATGTATCTAATTTGTTTTTTGTTTCTAAGTAAGTTTAATATCAGGTAATCTAAGTCATTTAAACTCATTTTGTCTTGGAAGATTAGGGGTTTACTGTTACCCTTAATCTGTTCAGATGTATAGTTTGAAATCTTCATTATTTAAAAAAAAGATGCAGAAGACCACACAGAGCATATGTATAAATTAATTATTATGAGGTTAACACCTTTACAAGTCTTATTCTAAGAATTGCATGTTTTCTCATCTTACCCAAATTCTTTAGTGTTTTAATGTCATTTCATTTCTAAGCATATGTGTTGTGAATATATTGAAATGCTTTACTTCCCAGTAGAAGCATAATTCAAGCTTAAATAACATTTAGAGATCATTTTATAAGAAACAGCTGAGTGTTGTGGCATACACCCGTAGTCCCAGCTACTCGGGAGGCAAAGTTGGGAGGATGCTTGAGCCCAGGAGTTCAAGGCCAGACTGGGTGACATACCAAAAACTCATATATATATATATATATATATATATATATATATATATATATATTTTTTGTTAGAGATGGTGTCTTGCTCTGTTGCCCAGGCTGGAATGCAATGGCATGATCTCTGCTCACTGCAGCCTCCGCCTCCCAGGTTTAAGCAATTCTCCTGCCTCGGCCTCCCGAGTAGCTGGGACTACAGGTGTGTACTGCCACACCTGGCTATTTTTTTGTATTTTTGGTAGAGACGGAGTTTCACCATGTTGGTCAGGCTGGTCTCGAACTCCTGACCTCAGGTGATCCACCTGCCTTGGCCTCCCAAAGTTCTGGGATTATAGCATGAGCCACCATGCCCAGGTCTTCATCTACTTTTAAGGCTTTATTTAGTATGAACATTGATAATTCATAGTATTAGAAATAAGAGTTCTCTGGGCCAGGTGCTGTAGCTCATGCCTATAATCTCAGCGCTTTAGAGATTGAGGTGAGAGGATCGCTTGAGACCAGTTCAAGACTAGCCTGGGTAACAAAGTGAGACCCAGTCTACAAAATATATATATTTTTAAGTTGGCTGGGCATGGTGGTGTGTACGTGTAGTCCTTGTTATTCAGCAGGCTGGGTTGGGAGGATTGCTTGAGCCCAGGAGTTGGAGGCTATAGTGAGCATTACCATGGCACTGTACTGCTGTAAGGGGCCCTGTCTCTCTCTTTTTTTTTTTTTTTTGAGACGAAGTCTTGTTCTTGTCCCCCAGGCTGGAGTGCAGTGGCGTGATCTCGGCTCACTGCAACCTCTGCCTCCCAGGTTCAAGTGATTCTCCTGCCTCATCCTCCCGAGTAGCTGGGATTACAGGCACCTGCCACCACGCCTAGCTAATTTTTTTATTTTTATTTTTATTTTTTTAGAGAGACGGGGTTTCACCATGTTGGCCAGGCTAGTCTCGAACTCCTGACCTCAGATGATCCGCCCGCCTTGGCCTCCCAAAGTGCTGGGATTATAGGTGTGAGTCACTGCGCCCCGGCCTCTGTCTCTTAAAAAAAAAAATTAAGTCTCCTGTATGGTTCATGAAAAAGAAAAAAAAAAAGTGTTCTCTGGAGTTAATATTTTTCCCATTCCTATAACTAGACTATTAATGTTCATCCAAAGCATGTATTTCACTTGTACTTTTTTTGTGAATGAATTGGTGATACATGTGTTGTTAATAAAGTTATAAAGCACCAGTGTCCAATGAAAATGTGAGCCATATATGTAACTAAAAATTTTAGTATTAAAATTATAAAACAGTTGAAATTAATTTTAATATTTTAAATAAATATTTTAATTTAACTTAATAGATCCATTTATTTTTGAGATGGAGTCTTGCTCTGTCTCCTAGGTTGGAGTAGAATGTCGCGATCTCGGCTCACTGCAACCTCTGCCTCCTTGGTTCAAGGGATTCTCCTGCCTCCCAAGTAGTTGGAATTATAGGCACCCACCACCACGCCTGGCTAGTTTTTGTATTTTTAGTAGAGATGGGGTTTTGCCATGTCAGGCAGGCTGGACTCCAACTCCTGACCTTACGTGATCCACCCGCCTTGGCCTCCCAAAGTGCTGGGATTACAGGGGTGAGCCACCACGCCCGACTGTGCCTACTCTGTTGCACAGCACAGTTCTAGAGCTTTTCCTGTTATGAAACAAATACATAGTCTTCTATAAATAATACAGTAATCTAGTAGTTGAGTCCTGGTTGAGTCCATGTGTCCAAGGGGAAGATTTTAAAGCTTTTACTCTTATCTATGTCTAGCATGTAGATGAACGTAAAATCTTGAAATACTCTTCTTAAACCCATTCTTGAAATGTGCCTTTCATTTAGTAAATATTAAAAAAAAGATTGCTGGTGTTAATTTATATCAGCTTTCTGCATCTAACATTTAACTTCTCCATATTTTCAATGAATTGACTTAGAGAAGTTAATGATGTTAAGAATTTTATGGTATACATTTTTGAAAAATAAATTTTATTGTGTATATTTGAGACTTACAACCTAATGTTAGAGATTACATTTTTTAAAGGCACCTTGTGTCCAAAGCAAGTTCATATTGCATCTTCAGACCTGAACCTGAATGTGGCTTAAAATACTTAAATACTCTTTGACTTTTGAAAAAATATTTATAAAAGAAGCCATTTGATTTTTTTTTTTTTCTGAGACAGAGTGTCGCTTTGTCGCCCAGGCTGGAGTGCGGATCTCAGCTCACTGCAACCTCCACCTTGTGGATTCAAGCAATTTTCTGCCTCATCCTCCTGAGTAGCAGGAATTACAGGCGCCCACCGCCAGGCCTGGCTAATTTTTTTGTATTTTTAGTAGAGACGGGGTTTCACCATATTGGCCAGGCTGGTCGTGAACTCCTGACCTTGTGATCCACCTGCCTCAGCCTCCCAAACTGCTGGAATTAAAAGCGTGAGCCACCGCGCCCGGCTACAATTTGAGTTTTATAATTTTGATTAAAAATAAACCTACAGAAGTGTACTGTATAGAAAGACATTTCAAATTCCAACAGCTTTTAAATGCTTTTAATGCCAGGGCTGTGTGCATTAGGGATGTAGTGATGTGACATTTACTCTTTTTTTTTTTTTGAGATGGAATTTGGCTTCTGTTGCCCAGGCTGGATTGCAATAGCGCCATCTCAGCTCACTGCAACTTCCGCCTCCCAGGTTCAAGCGATTCTCCTACGTCAGCCTCCTGAGTAGCTGGGATTACAGGCATGCGCCACCACGCCTGGCTAATTTTGTATATTTCGTAGAGATAGGGTTTCTCCATGTTGGTCAGGCTGGTCGACATTTTACTCTTTAAAGTATTTCAGTATGAGCCAAAGTAGTAAATGACTACACTGCATTTATTGCAGTAGGCAAACCTTGTTGAGCCAAGGAAATGTGAAAACTAGGAATAATAACGGCTTTAGTTTAGACCCTAGTAGAAAACAAGAGACTAATTTTATCTTGAATAAGATGTGCATTTAGCTTAACTATGGCTTAATAGCAATTGAGATTCCATAATTTCCTTATAATTTATAGATTTTAATCTAAGATTTTTCAGAGAACTTGACTTCCTAATAGTTGTACTGTCATAATTCGGAAGTGAATCACATTGATATTCTTGAGAAGTTTGCGTGAATGTAGTGGTCTGTGTAAGAGTTGGTGACATTCCTTTAATTATTCAATGGTTTCACTTTTTAGTAAATCTTCAGGTTGGAAAATCACTGGAAACCTTACAGTTGAGACTGATCATGTTTTTGTGAAAAAATATCAAGCCCCATTTAAGGAAAAAATGAAATGTATTTTATAAGTAAGAAAAGCCATTATCATTTTAACTATAGAACTAACTTAAAATTTTAGAGTCTGCCCCAAATTCTCCAAGAATTGGAAGCCCATTGAGCCCAAAGAAAAATAGCGAAACAAGTATTCTTCAAGCAATGTCTAGAGGTTTGTCCACCAGTTTGCCTGACTTGGACTCAGAACCTTGGATAGAAGTTAAAAAGAGACATCAGCCAGCACCAGTGAAATTGAGGGTAAGTTGTTACAGACTGAGTGAAGTGTGACATACCCTGGGTGGAGTATAAGGTCAGTGCATTTTATGTTTGTTAGGTGCATATGTAAAATTTGGAAAAGTTTAGCAAAGTTTTAAATTTGTAATTTTTGGCCTTCAGTAGACACTTATGGGTTATTCTATGAGGAAAATAAGTTGTATCAAGTTTCAAAGTGTATTTTTTTTTTTTTTGAGATTGAGTTTCGCCCTATCACCCAGGCTGGAGTGCAGTGGCGCGATCTCGGCTCACTGCCCCCTCTGCCTCCCGGGTTCAAGCGATTCTCCTGCCCCAGCCTCCTGAGTAGCTGGGATTATAGGCACGAGCCACCACGCCTGGCTAATTTTTGTATCTTTAGTAGAGACGGGGTTTCACCATGTTGGTCAGGCTGGTCTTGAACTCCTGACCTCGTGATCCACCTGCCTCAGCCTCCCAAAGTGCTGGGATTAGAGGCGTGACCCACCACGCCTGGCCTTAAAGTATATTTTTTATTTCTGAACATGATTTAAGAATTTTGGAGGCTGGGCACAGTGTCCCATGCCTGTAATCACAGCACTTTGAGAGACCGAGGCAGGAAGATTGCTTGAGCCCAGGAGTTCGGGGCCACCTGGGCAACATAGGGTGACCCTGTCTCTACAAATAATTCAAAAAATTAGCTAAATGCCAATTTTTTGGTGGAATGTGCCTGTGGTCTCAGCTACTCAGGAGGCTGAGACAGGAGGAACACTTGAGCTCAGGAGGTCAAGACTGCAGTGAGCCATGATCATACCACTGCACTCCAGGGAGGGTAACAAAGTGAGATCCTGTCTCAAAAAAAAAAAGAATTTTGTCTTGGTTTTTCTACTTGTGACTAATTTTAACTTGAATAATATTTCAGTTTTTTATAAAGTTGAAAAAATATGACTTTTTTTTTTTTGAGACAGAGTCTTGCTCTGTTGCCCAGGCTGCAGTGCTGTGCTGCGAAGTTGGCTCACTGCAGCCTTTGCCTCAGCCTCCTGAATTACTGGGATTACAGGCTCACTCCACCATGCCCAACTATTTTTTTGTGTGTTTCTGGTACAGACGGGATTACACCATATTGCTCAGGCTGGCCTCAAACTCCTGTCCTCAAATAATTCGCCTGCCTTGGCCTCCCAGAGTGCTGGGATTACAGGCGTGAGCCTCTGCAGCCTGGCCAGAAAATATATAAATTTTGAAGTTATACCCATGTTAATTATTTATAAGGTTTATATAAGTGTTGGTGATTTATATATCAGCTTTATATATGTTTTGGTGATTTCATGCACAAAAGGAAAAGAAAATTGAATTTTTGGTGGGGGGTACATAAGGGAGTGAGATGGTTATATTTATAAAAAGAGCAATAGGAGATCCTTGTGGTGGTACTGCTCTGCATTTTTCGCTGGTGGTAGATACACGAACTTACATATGTGATAGGATTGCTTTGATCTAAATAAAAAATGAGTGCAAGTAAAATTGGGGAAGTATAAGCTAAGACTGATTTATATCAAAGTCAATACCTTGTTTGGAATGTTGTAGTATATTTTTGTAAGATGTTAACATTGGGGGAAACCAGGATACATGAGATCTCTATTATTTCTTACAACTGTATGTGAATGTATAATTATTTCAAAGTAAAAGTTCACTAAAAATAAACTTGGGAAGAATGCCACTCAAAAGATTCAAATATTGAAAGTAAGCTCTCTAAAGAGGATGGAAGGTATTGAGAGGATTGTGATGTGGAGGACCAGCAAATTGTTTCTGGTGGCTGGTTTTAAAAGTATAAGGAGAACTGTATAGTTTTATGGCCAAAGAATGCCAGTATATCTGAAATGTATGGTATTTTGATGCTACAGACTGAGGATCTGGCCTGGAGGAAACATGGCTTTAGGTTCTGGGGACCTAGATATTTCAGAGATAACTGTTGAGGTAGCTCAGTTATTGACATTATTTTTAATATACTTTTTAAAAAGTGATCTTTTAAAAACATTCTAGAGTGGGTATAGAAATCTTGGTTGGACATCATTTTTCTTTGGAATTCTAAAAGCATTTTTCTTTTGTCATCTTGGTTTCTTTTGTCATCTTATAAAAGTCAGTCCCTTCGCGTTCTTTGTATCAAGTGTTTTTTTTTTTTCTTCTTGAGATTTTTTTTTTTTTTTTTTTTTTTTGGAATTTTTTTTTTTTTTTTTTTGAGATGGAATCTCGCTGTGTCGCCCAGGCTGGAGTGCAGTGGCACAGTCTTGGCTCACTGCAACCTCTGCCTTCCGGGCTCAAGCGATTCTCCTGTCTCAGCCTCTTGAGTATCTGGGACTATAGGCGTGTGTCACTATACCCAGCTAATTTTTTGTATTTTTAATAGAGATGGGGTTTCACTGTGTTAGGCAGGATGTTCTCGATCTCCTGACCTCCTGATCTGCCTGCCTCAGCCTCCCAAAGTGCTGGGATTATAGGCATGAGCCGCCGTGCCTGGCCTGAGATTTTTTTTTTTCTTTTTTTTAAAGACGAAGTCTTGCTCTTGTTGCCCAGGCTGGAGTGGAGTGCAATGGTGTGATCTTGGCTTACTGCAACCTTCACCTCCCGGGTTCAAGAGATTCTCCTGCCTGAGACTTGTGAGTAGCTGGGATTACAGGCACCTGCTATCACACCCCGCTAATTTTTGTATTTATCTATTTTTTTCTTTTTCAGACAGAGTCTCACTCTTCCCCAAGCTGGAGTGCAGTGGTGCGATCTCAGCTCTCTACAACCTCCCCACCCAGGGTTCAAGTGATTCTCCTGCCTCAGCCTCCAGAGTAGCTGGGATTATAGGCACACGCCACCACGCCCAGCTAATTTTTGTGTTTTTAGTAGAGACGGGGTTTCCTTATGTTGGCCAAGCTGGTCTCGAACTCCAGACCTCAGGTGATCCACCCTCCTCAGCCGCCCAAAGTGCTGGGATTGCAGGTGTGGTCCACCGTACCTGGCCTAATTTTTGTATTTTTAGTAGAGATGTGGTTTCACCATGTTGGCCAGGCTGTTCTTGAACTCCTGACCCCAGGTGATCCGCTGGCCTCAGCTTCCCAAAGTATTGGGATTACAGGTGTGAACCACCTCACCTGGCCTTGCTTGAGATTTTTAAGATCATTTCTTCATCCCCACTCTTGAAATTTCAAGATGATATGCTTTGGTATAGGTCTAATTTTAAACAGAAAATCTTTTTTTTTTTTTTTTTTTGGCAGAGGGTTTCACTCCCTTTGTCCAGACTGGTGTGCAGTGGCGTGATCTCTGCTCACTGCAGCCTCTGCCTCCTGGGCTCAAGCGATTCCCCTGCCTTAGCCTCTCGAGTAGCTGGGACTACAGGCACAAACCAACAGGCCTGGCTAATTTTCGTGTATGTATATATATTTTTTGTAGAGACAGGGTTTCTCCATGCTGCCCAGGCTAGTCTTGAACTCCTGGGCTCTAGTGATCCACCCACCTCAGTCTTTCAAAGTGTTGGGATTATAGGCATGAGCCACCGTGCCCAGTCAGGTCTTTTTTTTTTTTTTGAGATGGAGTCTTGCTGTGTCACCCAGACTGGAGTGCAGTGGCGCGATCTTGGCTCACTGCAACCTCCACCTCCTGGGTTCACACCATTCTCCTGCCTCAGCCTACCGAGGAGCTGGGACTACAGGCGCCCGCCGCCATGCCCGGCTAATTTTTTTTTTTTTTTTGTATTTTTAGTAGAGACGGGGTTTCATCGTGTTAGCCAGGATGGTCTTGATCTCCTGACCTCGTGATCCGCCTGCCTCAGCCTCCCAAAGTGCTGGGATTACAGGCGTGAGCCACCGCACCCAGCTCAGTCAGGTGTATTTTTATTCGTTGTGCTGAATATTCATGTCCTTAATTTTGGGGAAACTAATGTTTCTCTGATTTCCACTTTCTGGTATCTGTTTTCATCTGATGTTGGACCTCCATGATTGATCATCTAACTACTGGGTGTTGGGTGTTTAAAAAAAGTTCTCTTCTGATACTTTCATTATTTCCATCATTGTTTTGGTTGCTTTTTGAAGGCTTTCTTAATATCTGGCGATTTTTGGTTGATGGTTCATATTAATATCAGTAAATTGGTATGGTTTTCTTTTTTGGTCTAATCTGCTCATCCAGGGCTGTTTTGTTTAATGTGAGGTATGATTGCACACTCTATTTTTAGCTTTTTTTTTGAAGCAGATTTTTGCTCTTGTTTGCCCAGGCTGGAGTGCAATGGTGGCATGATCTCGGCTCACTGTAATCTCCACCTCCTGGGTTCAAGCGATTCTCCTACCTCAGCCTCCCGAGTAGCTGAGATTACAGGCACCTGCCACCACGCCCAGCTAATTTTTTTGTGTATTTTTAGTAGAGACGGGGTTTCACCATATTGGTCAGGCTGGTCTCAAACTCCTGACCTCAGGCAATCCACCTGCCTTGGCCTCCCAAACTTCTGGGATTACAAGCGTGAGCCACTGCGCTCAGCCGATTGCACACTCTTGGTAAGTGAAAACGTCCTATGGACTTGGACACCTAGGCAGAGAATAGAGATGCTGGCTCTTTTTCTCCAAAATTGCTTAAAAAAAAAAAAAAGGAGTACTTTTCTCTGAGACGTAGAATTTCTTAGTGTATCTCATTCATTGGTGAAATTACCTTTTCTTTTCCTCCCCCAACTCTATTTTAGAGGTTCAAAATAATACTAGGATGTGTTCAACTTCAGCCCCAGTACCCAAAACATGAGCCCTCTCTTGTGAAATCTTATTTTGTTTAGAAAGTAATTCTCGGGCTTTTAGTTGGGAGCGATCTTTATATAGTTTTATATTCTGAGATAAAGGGATTGGATTGACTGTTTTAGCTGTATTCTATAGTTGGTTTTCCAAATACCTATTTTGATTACCATCCAGTAGTCCATTCCTACTCCTTCTAACTGCCATCTCAAAACTTTCTAGAACTCTGGCGTTATCAATGGCTCTTGCTTCCCTTTTAACCTTTGTATGAGTTCTAGGTTGCTGTTTTCTCTACTTTTGTTTATTATCAATACAATCCCATTTATTTTCTGCTCTCCAGAAAGTCGTAAAAGTCTTTGATCTTCTAATAGTAATACGTGTTTTCAGTATTGATGTGCATTTATTGCTTTTATTCTTTGCACTGTGTATTACTACTGCAAATAAGCATGCAAACTTAAGTCATCTTCAACTCCTCATCTCTTAATAATGGTCTTTTCCTTAGAAATTACAAAAACAAATTGAACAGTTTGGTGTTTATTGTCTTAGACTTTTATTATGTACTTGCAAATGTGAAAAGCAATGTATATAGTTTAAAATACATCATCAATGTTTTTAAAATATATATATTCACAGTGTTTTACAACTTGTCTTTTTTTAGTAAAAACATCTTGGGCAGCCTTCTGTTTACTAGATTGTTAGCTCCATCAGGGCATAGTTGTCGTTAAATTTATTGCTGTCTGTCCCTGTCTAGAACAGTGCCTGGCTCAGAGGGAGCACTCAGATAATTATCAACTGACTAAATGAATATGGATCTACGTTATTGGGAGTTTTGAAAGGGAGGAATTGTCTTTTTCCTAGACATAGGAAGTTAGCATGAACTGAAGGGTAAAATAGGCCAGAGGATGACCAATGAAGGTAACACCAAGGAGAAACTACTTCCTGCTGTTGGGAGTTTTAGACTAGTTTATATATTAGACGATCTAGGATCTAAAAGCTTAGACTTTTAATGTAAACCAACAACTGTTTTAAGTTTTTTTTTTGAGATGGAGTGTTGCTCTGTCACCCAGGCTGTGAGTACAGTGGCACGATCTCAGCTCACTGCAGCCTCTGCTTCTGGGGTTCAAGTGATTCTCCTGTCTCAGCCTGTCTCAGCCTCCTGAGTAGCTAGGACTACAGGTGCACGCCACCATACCTGGGTAATTTTTGCATTTTTAGTAGAGACGGGGGTCTTGGCCAGGCTTGTATCAAACTCCTGGCCTCAGGCAATCTGCCCACCTTGGCCTCCCAAAATGTTGGGATTACAGGTGTGAGCCACTGCACCTGGCCTAGCTGTTTTAAGTTCTATATAGGGGTGGACAATTTGTCTTTTTTTTTTTTTTTTTTTTTTTTTTTGAGACAGGGTCTTGCTCTGTCGCCCAGGCTGGAGTCCAGTGGCGTGATCTTGACTCACTGCAACCTCTGGCTCCCAGGTTCATGCAATTCTCCTGCCTCAGCCTTCCGAGTATCTGGGACTACAGGTGCGTGCCATCACGCCTGGCTAATTTTTGTATTTTTAGTAGAGACAGGGTTTCACCATGTTGGCCAGGCTGGTCTTGAACTCCTGACCTTGTGATCTACCCTCCTCGGCCTCCCAAAGTGCTGGGATTACAGGCGTGAGCCACGGCACCCGGCCTGAGGAGTAGACATTTTAACATTTGCTGAATATTAGCGTGAATTTGACATGAAAATTGGGCCATGTAGAATGGGGATGAGGATAGAGTAGAGGGATTAGCTAGGAAACTATGTTATTATCATTGTGAGGTAAAAAGGTTTGGAATAGGGAAGACCATTGACTCTGAAAATCAGAAGACCTTGATTCTATCTGTCTGTCTGTTTATTTATTTATCTTTTGAGACAGAGTTTCACTCTTATCGCCCAGGCTCGCGTGCAATGGTGCGATCTGGGCTCACTGCAACCTTCCTGCCTCCCAGGTTCAAATGATTCTCCTGCCTCAGCCTCCTGAGTAGCTGGGATTATAGGAATCTACAACCACACCCAGATAATTGGTTCTGTTTATAATTATGAAATCATAGGCAAATACTTTCATATCTCTGGGCGTTTGTTTTCATCAGTAAGATGAGTCATTGCAATGTAGTTGATGATTAAGACTATTCCAACTCTAAAAGAGTCTTTAATGTAATCCTTTCTTTATTCAACTTTGTGTTTTTCTTTAGTCTTAAATTTACTGGGCCAAAATAATACTAACTTGATTTTCTTTTACAGTTTGGCTGTTAAACTAGTAATTGAGCATAAAAGCTTGATATTACTTACTTGCAACACTGTTTTATGACATTTAATTTAAAAGTGATAGAAAGTTTTTTATATAAATTACCAATTTCTTCCTTCAGGAATCAGTGTCTGTCCCTGAAGGGTCATTAAATCAGCTATGTTCTTCAGAAGAACCAGAACAAGAAGAACTTGATTTTTTGTTTGATGAAGAGATTGAACAAATAGGACGAAAAAACACATTTACTGATTGGTCTGATAATGATTCAGATTATGAAATTGATGACCAAGACTTAAACAAGATTTTGATTGTAACTCAGACACCACCTTATGTGAAAAAACATCCCGGAGGAGATCGAACAGGCAACCACATGTCTCGGGCAAAAATCACATCTGAACTTGCTAAAGTTATCAATGATGGCTTATATTATTATGAACAGGATCTATGGATGGAAGAAGATGAAAACAAACATACAGCCATAAAGGTAATTGTTTCTGGCCAACATCTTTCTACTGATGCTTTGTTTTGATTGTATGTTGCTGTTTATATTTTCTTAAACTTGAGGCTCTATTTTATGAAATGTTGAATATAAATACATTGTATTTAACTTAAAATTCCTGGAAATATACCTGATAATTACTACCTGAGGAATCATTTTATTTTATGAAAGTAACAGCGTGATGAATACTGTAATTACAAAAGAAAATTAGCACTCACTGACTTAAACCCTTGCTTTTTTTTTTTTTTTTTTTTTTTTTTAGGTGAATATACTAAGAACGCCCTTTCTCATATGAAAGAATAAAAACAACTTGCTGTGGGGACAGGCTTGATTTATATACTTATACTTAATTTACTTACCTGGCTATCACCACAGCTGTATGAGCCAGTGGCTTTAGAGAGCACTCTTCTTCCCCTTTTCTGTTTTCCCCACTTAGTCTATGGTCAATGATCTAAGATAGTGGAAATGGTTGTGGACAAACTATAAATGACTAAACTGGATGATTGTCTCTCTTGGTCTAGTCATTACTGTGGTGCTAGGGTTACTTTTTACAACCTTGTTCTAATTTGTTTTATCTTCTTGCATTTCACCTCAGATCCTGGTCTCTATCCTAGTTATTAAGGTAAAATAGAGAACCAGAATAGTTTACTAGGTATCTACATTCCTTCAATATTAATTATAATGGCAAAGATATGGGGATAAAAAGGGATCTTTTTCTGCCATTAAGTTTATCAGAAAAGTCCCAATAGTTAAATATTTGTTTTCAGGATAGGGTATAATAAGGGAAACATTATATGCCAAATAGGAAACTGATCTTGGTTGGAAATAGTTAAAGTTGTAGGAAGAAAAGCTAGCCAACTAGTGGCTGGGTAGAGGGGACTGCCTGTTGATGGGGCTTCATATCATCAGCAAGAAGTGTCCTAGCCTTCTTGGCTCCTCATTTCTTTTCTTCCTGGAATCCCCAGTACTGCTTTTAGCCTTCTGTAACCACTGCCTTCTTGGAGAACCTGCCTCAGGCTATGATAGCTTGTTATGTGACTTAGAGCCTGAGTAGTTCTCTGCCTGTCCTACTGCTGTGGGAAAGGAAGTGTGTTTTTATAATGCTTCTCAATTGAAAGTCTTTCCTAGTGTAAGCATTGCTATTTTATTTGTAATACTTAGTTTCTGTAAGTAATACCTATCTTAAGTCCTTTTAGAACAGAGATTCTAGTACATTTTACTAATAATCAGTTAAAATTATTCTTCCCCCATTCTCGATCCCTTTACCCAGCTTTGTTTTTCACCATAGCATATATCATTATCTATAATTCTATATATTTTACTTACTTTTATTCTCTTGGAGAAAAACCATGGATGTAATACCAATGACAATAGGATTTTTTGTCTATTTTGTTCATTACTATTGTATCTCTAGTGCTAGAATGGTTTCTGGCACAAATAAATATTCAATTCATGTTTGTTAAAGTGCGTAAATAAATTATGGAGTAAACATTATGCACTAACCAAAGGAACCCAACCATTGTGTGTAATATTGGTTCTGTGGGAAAATGTTTTCAGTCTTCCAAGTAGTAACAAAATTTGTAAGCCAACTTGAGAAACATGCCATTTGTAGATGATTATTTCCTTAAATTATAGACAACAATAATTAAAAGCCATGTATTGAGTTCTTGAGGCATGTGCTGATCTTATTCATTAAATATTAACAGAAAGTAATCTTGGCTATATAACTTTAACCATTATAATTGCAAATATATCTTACTTTGACTTGATTCTTACATTCCTGTCATTTAACTCATTCTCTTTGGTTCTGATTCTGTGGTCTACATGTAGTTCCTCATTAGACTTATACTTTTCCTGTGGGTCTGCTTAAAGGGAGAGAAATCAGTCATTTAACATATGCTCATTGAATGCTTACTATGTGCCAGGCACTGCTAGAAACTGGGCACAGAGTGAGAAGATAACAAATAGGGTTTCTACATACCTAGAACCTACAGATAATTGGGGGAACAGACATAAACCCACAAGAAGTACTTAATCACAAATTATAATACATATTCTAAAAGAAAAAAATAGGATGCTGTTTTCTTTGAGTAGTCAGGGAAGGCCTCTGAGAAAGTCAGTAATAGTGAAATCTGAAGTGGAAGTAGGACATATAACCAAGCAAAGAGTAGGGAAACGGTATTCCAGAAAGAGGGAACAGTAAATGTCAAGGATATGTGGCAGGAAAGAATTTGGCGTATTTGAGGAAATGGAAAAAAGGTCAATTTGCCTACGGTATTATATAAAAGGTTAATTATAGATGAATAGGCAGGAGTCATATCATTTATGCGCCATGTTAAATAATGTGGAATTTATCTAAAGTTCAAATGCAGTACTTTAGGTTTTGCAAAGGCAGTGTAACATCTAATTTTTATTTATTTTTTATTTTTTTATTTTTTTATTTTTTATTTTTTTTTGAGGCGGAGTCTCGCTCTGTGGCCCAGGCTGGAGTGCAGTGGCCGGATCTCAGCTCACTGCAAGCTCCGCCTCCCGGGTTCACGCCATTCTCCTGCCTCAGCCTCCCGAGTAGCTGGGACTACAGGTGCCCGCCACCTCGCCCGGCTAGATTTTTGTGTTTTTTAGTAGAGACGGGGTTTCACCGTGTTAGCCAGGATGGTCTCGATCTCCTGACCTCGTGATCCGCCCGTCTCGGCCTCCCAAAGTGCTGGGATTACAGGCTTGAGCCACCGCGCCCGGCCCTAATTTTTATTTTTAATAGATCACTCTGGTTGTTTTGGCACAGAATGGATTGTACAGGGACAAAAATGGGCAGAAGAAATCCAGTTAAGAGGCTATCCATATAGAAGATGAATTGGTAGGCTAAGACAAACAGGTGGCAGAGGAAATATAGAATTGAGAAGACCCATCTCATCTGAGCCTTGAGGAATGATTATATAGCCGTTGTGTAGGAAAGTGTGTTGTTGTGAAAGTCAAAAGCTGGCCCTAAGAGAATAATCAGGTGTGTCAGCAACTTTACAGGTTGAATTAGATAGGAATGAAAAGTATGCCAAATTGATAGGGCAGTTTAGTACTGATTTTCGACCTCTGCAATAAGAGTTTTAGTGGATCCAGAAGCTATGTTGAACTGGACCAAAGAGTGAGTAAAGGCTTTATTCTGTTTTTGGCATATATTTACTGCTGAAGACTACTGAAATGAATAGGCTTATAGGTAAGAAAATATCTGCTTAAAATATTTGAAGATATGTTAGGTACGTTATTATCAGGATAAAACTATACAGAAGTGAAGTACTGAAACTTACTTTTACCCTTAGGACCCTTTGTAGAAGCTACCCAAACAGGGGTAAAAACCATAAACTCAGGGACCAGCCAAAATTGTGGATTCCCATAGGATTCCTTTTCCCATTTAATTGGTACCCAAAAGTGCACCAAGATCTCACAGATCACCACTGAAGAACTTACTCATGTAACCAAATACCACCTGTTCCCCAAAAATCTATGGGAAAAAAAGGTACCCTAAAGAATACACTTACAGTGAAAGAACTAAACTTGCTTCCTACCTACTCCCCTAAGGGACTCTATAAAGAATATTTTTCTGACTGGCACAGTGACTCACACCTGTAATCCCAGCACTTTGGGAAGCTGATGTGGGTGGATCACAAGGTCAGGAGATCGAGATCACCCTGGCCAATATGGTGTGAAACCCCACCTCTACTAAAAATACAAAAATTAGCTGGGCATGGTGGCGCGTGCCTGTAGTCCCAGCTACTCGGGAGGCTGAAGACAGGAGAATCACTTGAACCCGGGAGGCAGAGGTTGCGGTGAGCAGAGATCACGTCAATGCATTCCAGCCTGGTGACAGAACAAGACTCTGTCTCAAAAAAAAAAAAAAAAGAATGTTTTCTGGTTGTGCTGAGCAGAATAGGGAGGAAAAAATTGGGCTAGAAGTTGTATTCATGAAACCCAAGTTCACACTCTGTGGGTGACTAAAGGAAGCACTAGTTGTAAATTTAATGTGATTGCGGTCTTTTTGTTTCCCAGACACCTAGCATATGAAAATAAAGATATTTTTTTTTGTGTGAAAATATTCACCTTTATTCTAGACCTCCTTTATTCACATTATATTGCAAGGAAAGTTAGCAGCACATAAAGTGAATAATCTAACAAGAAAGTGAGATCTTGCATGTGAGAATGAGCAGAAAGTAACAGGCAGCAGAAACATACCTTAAAATAGTTTTTTTTTGAAATGGAGTCTCGCTCCATCGCCCAGGCTGGAGTGCAGTGATACCATCTTAGCTCACTGCAACCTCTGCCTGCTAGGTTCAAGTGATTCTCCTGCCTCAGCCTCCCAACTAGCTGGGATTACAGGCGTGTGCCATCACATCCAGCTAAATTTTTATATTTTTTGTAGAGACAGGGTTTCACCATTTTGGCCAGGTTGGTGTCGAACTCCTGACCTCAAGTGATCTGCTTACCTCGGCTTCCCAAAGTGCTGGGATTACAGGTGTGAGCCACCATGACTGGCCCCTTAAAATAGTTTAGATAGTCAGATTATTAAACAAAATATGCAGTAGCTAGGCTTACTATGTTTAAGGAAATAAAAATATGTATAGAAAAGAAGAAATCCTAAAGAATAACCATAGAACTTCTGGAAATAAAAACAATTATGATTAAAATTAAGAGCTAAATCAATTGAAGGGATTAACAACAGATTAGACAGAATTGGAGAATTAGTCATTTGGAAGACTGTTCACAAGAATTTATTCAGAAATTTCCAGAGTAGCAAAGAAATAGAATATATGAAAAGAGGGTACAGAATGATTTTCTACACAGTCTTTCCTATCGGTTGATAAGTTTTAAATCAAATTTTGTAACTTAACATCTAGTAGATTTTGTTATAAAGCTTTTTATTTTTATTTTTTTTAAAAAAGGTAAGCAAGAAACTTGGAATATAGGATAATGGAGAAGGTGTAAAATACACATTTAGTCAGAGTTCCAGAGTGAAAGGGTAGAGAGAATGGGGCCAAGTCATTATTATAAGAGGCAATTAGGACCTCTGCAGAACTAAGGAGAGGTGTCAGAGTTTAGCCAGAAAAAAAAGACAGATTACTTTCTTCTTTATTTTTTTTGAGACAGAGTCTTGCTCTGTTGCCTAGGCTGGAGTACAGTGGTGCGATCTTGGCTCACTGCAAACTCTGCCTCCCGGGTTCATGCCATTCTTCTGCCTCAGCCTCACGTGTAGCTGGGACTACAGGCGCCCACCACCATGCCCGGCTAATTTTTTGTATTTTTAGTAGAGATGGGGTTTCACCATGTTAGCCAGGATGGTCTCGATCTCCTGACCTCATGATCCGCCAGTCTCGGCCTCCCAAAGTGCTGGGATTACAGGCGTGAGCCACCGCGCCCGGCCCAAGACAGATTACTTTCAAGAAAGAAGAATCATTAGACAGCTGATAGCTAGTTTCCCAACAGTGATAGCCAATAGACAATAGAATGATAGCTTTAATTTGCAAGGGAAAATAACTATCAACTTATAGTTGTAGGCCTTGCAAAAATATCTTTCAGTAAGAGTGTAGAATATGAGAAATTGCCACCAGCAGAGCCTCATGAAAGAAAGCCCCAAAGGGTAGAATAAAAGTGATTTTACATGTCAGAAACACAGAAAGGACTGCAGAGCAAAACAAGTAATAAATACATGAATAAACCTAAGTGAATATTAACTGTATAAAGCAATTATGATGTCTGATAGATTTACTGTAACATTAACACAAACTGGGAGAGAGAGCAGCAAATGAATCTAGTATTTAAATGTAACTTCATATCCGGAAAAAAGGTACTGATTAAAGTTATTAAAGTTTGCAAATTGCAGTTTGAAGGATACCCATTTAATTAACAAGGTGAACTAAGTTCATATGGAAATTTCAGGAATCCATAGTAGTCAAAACACTCTTAAAAAATAACAAAATTATGGCCGGGTGCGGTGGCTCATGTCTGTAATCCCAGCACTTCAGGAGGCCGAGGTGGGTGGATTACCTGAGGTCAGGAGTTGGAGACCAGCCTGACCAACATGGTGAAACCCTGTCTCTACTAAAATTACAAAATCAGCCGGGCATGGTGGTGCATGCCTATAATCCCAGCTACTTGGGAGGCTGAGACAGGGGAATTGCTTGAACCTGGGAGGTGGAGGTTTCAGTGAGCCGAAATTGCGCCATTGCACTCCATCCTGGGCAACAAGAGTGAAAATTCTGTCTCAAAACAAACAAAAAACAAAAACAAAATTGAAGGACTCATTTTATGATTTCAAAACTTACTACAAAGCTGCAGTAATCAAGATAGTGGTACTATCATAAGGATGAACATATAGATCAATGGAATAAAATTGAGAGCCCAGAAATAAACATGTCTATTTTCAACTAACTTTTCAACAAATGTGCCTAGACCATTCAGTATGGAAAGAATAGTTGTTTCAACAACTGGGACTCTGTCAACTTGATACCTACAAACAAAAGAAGGAAGTTGGGTCCCTCCCTATCTTACATCACGTATCAAAATTAACTTGAAATGAATTAAATTCATAAATTTAAGAGGAAAAAGGATAAAACTCTTACGATAAGATGTGTAAAATCTTCATGACCTTGGATCTGACAGTGGTTTTTCATATGATACTAATAGCACAAGCGACAAATGATAAAAACAGGTAAGTTGGACACCATCAAAATTTTAAAATTTTGAATCTCAAAGGATACCATACAGAGAGTGAAAAGCCAGTACAGATGTTCCTCAAATTATGTTGGGGTTACATCCTTATAAACTCATCGTGAATTGAAAATATACTGTTAAACTGAAATGTGTTTAGTACACCTAACCTACCACACATCATAGCTTAGCCTAGTCTACCTTAAACCTGCTCAGAGCACTTATGTTAGCCTTAGTTGGGCAAAATCATTTAAACACAAGGCATATTTTATAATAAAGTATTAATATCTTATATAATGTATTGATTACTATACTGAAAGTGAAAAACAGAATGGCTCACTGCTGCTGCCCTGCATTGCAAGAAAGTATACCACATATTGCTGGCCTGGGAGAATTAAAAAATTTGAAGTACAGTTTCTTCTTCTAAGTGCCCCTTGCTTTCACAACATTGTAAAGGCAAAATTGTAAGTCAAACTATCATAAGCCTGGGGCTATTTGTACAAAAAAACACAATACAATTTACATTTGCACCCTAATATATGAAATAGTTATAAATCTGACAAAATATGTACAGGATCTATATGAGGATTACTACAAAACCCTGATGAAAGAAATAAAGGGGCCAGGTGCGGTGGTTCACGCCTGTAATCCCAGCACTGGGAGGCCGAGGCGGGCAGGCGGATCACGAGGTCAGGAGATTGAGACCACCCTGGCTAACACGGTAAAACCCCGTCTCTACTAAAATACAAAAAAACTAGCTGGGCGTGGTTGTGGCGCCTGTAGTCCCAGCTACTCGGGAGGCTGAGGCAGGAGAACTGATTGAACCCAGAAGGCGGAGGGTGCAGTGAGCCGAGGTCACACACTCCAGCCTTGGCCACAGAGCAAGACTCCGTCTCGGAAAAAAGAAAAAAGGGAATAGGTAAATTGAGAAATATTCCATGTTCATATTGTAGATAGGAAGACTCAATAATGTCGTGTCAATTCTTTCCAACATAACTATAGATTCTGTGCAGTTTATGGTCTTGTTAAATTGAGATGCATTTAGTATACCCAATCAAAATCTCAGCAAATGATTTTGGGGATATCTCCAGAGGCAAAAAAACACCTAAAAAACCCAGAATAGCTAATACAACATTGAAAATTGGAAGACTGATACTACCTGACTTCAAGATTTACTGTAAAGCTACAGTAATGAAGACAATACAGTATTGGTGAAAGAATAGACAACTAAATCAACAGAACAGAATGGAAAGTGCAGAAATAGACCCACACAGATGCAGTCAACTGATGTTTGACAAAGGAGCAAAGGCAATACAATAGAGAAAAGTCTTTTCAACAAATAGTGCTAGAAGAGCTGAGCATTCATGTGAAAAAAAATGAATCTTCACCCTTCAGAAAGGGGGGAGAAAGTGGAAGGACCGTAGTCCAAAATGTAAAAGACAAAACCGTAAAAGTCCTAGAAGATGATCTAAGAGAAAATCTAGATGACCTTGGGCTTATGACTTTTTAGATACAACACCAAAACAATCCATGAAAGAAAGAAGCTAGAATTCTTCAAAATTAAAAACTTCTGGGCCGGGCGCGGTGGCTCAAGCCTGTAATCCCAGCACTTTGGGAGGCCGAGGCGGGTGGATCACGAGGTCAGGAGATCGAGACTATCCTGGCTAACATGGTGAAACCCCGTCTCTACTAAAAATACAAAAAATTAGCCGGGCACGGTGGCGGGCGCCTGTAGTCCCAGCTACTTGGGAGGCTGAGGCGGGAGAATGGCGTGAACCCGGGAGGCGGAGCTTGCAGTGAGCCGAGATCACGCCACTGCACTCCAGCCTGGGAGACACAGTGAGACTCCGTCTCAAAAAAAAACTTCTGCCCAGTGAAAGATACTGTCAAGAGAATGAGGAAGGCCAGGTGCAGTGAGTGGCTCATGCCTATAGTCTCAGTACTTTGGGAGGCTGAAGTGGGAGGATTGCTTGAGACCAGGAGTTTGAGACCAGCCTGGGCAACATAGTGAGACTGTCTCTACAAAAATTTTTTTTTTAAAAAAGGAGAGAAGCCATTGACTGCTAGAAAATATTTGCTAATGACAAATCTGATAGAGGGCTATTATCCAAAATATACAAATAACTATTAAAACTGAGAAAACAGAACCCAATTTAAAAATGGTTCACAAAAGGTTGATAGATCAGTTTATTGAAGAAAAAAAGAAAAAACTATTGAAAGAACTGAGCTGACACTTCATCAAAGAAGATAAACAGCAAATGCATATGAAAAGATGCTCGATATCAAATATTAGGGAGCTGCAAGTAAAAACAACAATGGGATGCTACTGTAGACTCATTAGGAGCACCAAAATCCAAAACAATAACACCAAATGCTTGCAGGGATGTGGAGCATTAGGAAATCTCATTCACTACTGGCGGCAATGCAAAACAGTACAGCCTCTTTGGAAGGTAGTTTGACAGTTTTATACAAAACTGAACTAAACATACTCTTACCAAAGGATCTAGCAAATTTACTCAAATGAGTTGAAATGTATAGCCACACAATAACCTGAACATGGATGTTTATAGCAGCTTTATCCATAAATTGTCAAAACTTGGAAAACACCAAGGTATCTTTCAGTAGGTGGATGGATAAACAAGCTGTGGTACATTCCTACAGTGGACTTACTCAGAGCTCAAAAATGAATGAGCTATCAAGCTGTGAAAAGACATGGATTCATACCAAGACTTAGTTTATATTGGGTGAAAAAAGCCTATTTGAAAAGACTACATACTGTATGATTCCAACTATGTGGCATTCTGGAAAGGGCAAAACTATAGTAACAGTAAAAAGATCAGTGATTGCCAAGGGTTGGAAGAGATGAATGGACAGAGCACAGGTTTTTTAGGGCAGTGCTACTATTTTCTATGATGTTTTAATGATGGATACATGCCATTGTACACTTCTCAAAACCCATAGAAAATGTACAGGACAATTTTGATAATACTGTAAGTGTTTTCATCTATTGTAACTAATGTGTCACTCTAGTGCAGGATGATAGTGGGGGAGGTTGTATGTGTTTGGGTGCAGGAGGTCTATGGTATACTCTGTACTTTCTGCTTGGTTTTCCTGTGAACCTAAAACTTCTAAGAATACCTAAAAAAAGATAACAGATTAGGAGAAAATATTTGCAAATTAAAGGAGGGAGGGGCAAAGAGCTTATTTTCTTCCAAAAATTTTTCTTTAAAAAAAGTTTTTACCCGTCTGTATGTGTTGAAAAATATTTGTAATATACAAAGAGCTCTTACAAATCGATAAGATGAATAACCTAATTTTAAAAAGGGCAAACAGGAGCTCAAGGCCAGCCTGGGCGACTTAGTGAGACCCTGTCTCTAAAAAAAAAATAAAGATATAAACTAGGCAGATGTGGTGGTGTGTGCCTGTAGTCCCAGCTACTCCACAGGCTGAGGCAGGAGGATTGTGTGAGCCCAGGAGTTTGAGGTTACAGTGAGCTGTGATCGTGCCACTGCACTCCAGCCTGAGCAATCAAGCAAGACCTTGTCTCTAAAAACTAATAAATAAATTAAAATAGGCAAAGAATTTGAGTAGACATTTCTTCAAAGAAGAGATACATGGGGCCAATAGACACTTGAAAAGTTGCTTAACATCATTAGCCACCAGGGGAATTGAAATAAAATCGTAATTATACCGTGTTATGCCCAACAGGATAACTATAATAAAGAAGACAGATACACTGCCAAGTGTGAGGATAGAGAGAAGTTGGAACCCTCATACCACACTGGTGGGAATGTAAAATGGTGCATCTGCTTTGGAATACAGTCTAGCAGTTTTCAAAAGGCTGAACATAGGGTTACTATGTGACCCAGCAATTCCACTTTTATGTATGTAATCCAAAGAAACAAAGACATTTATGCACATGGATGTCATGTTCTTGTACATGAATGTTCATTTCAGCATTTCAAAAAATGAACAGAACTCAGATTTTTATTAACTGATGTTTGGATGAATGTGGTATATCCATACAATAGAGTGTTTGGCAATCAAAGGAAATGAAGTACTTAATTTTTTTTGATTATTATTATTATTTTTTGAGACAGAGTCTCACTCTGTCGCCGAGGCTGGAGTGCAGTGGCGTGATCTTAGCTCACTGCAATCTCTGCCTCTCGGGTTCAAGTGATTCTCCTGCCTCAGCCTCCCAAGTAGCTGGGATTACAGGCACACCTGGCTAATTTTTGTATTTTTTAGTAGAGACAGAGTTTTGCCATGTTGGCCAGGCTGGTCTTGAACTCCTGACCTCAAATGATCTGCCTTCCTTAGTGCTGAGATTACAGGTGTGAGCCACTGTGCCTGACCGATTTTTAAATTTTTATTTTTTGTCTTAAGATCTTTTTTCTCTAACCTGCTTCAGAGAAAGAGAAATGAAGGACTAATACATGATACAATATGAAAGCATTATGAAGACAGTATGTGAAAGGAGCCATCATAAAAGACTACATTTTATAGAGCAGCAGTCCCCAACCTTTTTGATACCGGGGACTAATTTTATGGAAGACAATTTTTCCATGGACTGGGGGGCATGGTTTTGGAATGATTTAAGCACATTACATTTATTGTGCACTTTATTTCTGTTATTACGTTATAATATATAATGAAATAATTGTGCAACTTATCATAATGTAGAATCAGCAGGAGCTGTAAGCTTGTTTTCTGCAACTAGATAGTCCCATCTGGGGGTGATGGGAGACAATGACAGATCATCAAGCATTAGATTCTCATGAGGATCACACAACCTAGATTCCTCGCATCTGCAATTCACGAAGGGGTTCATGCTCCTCTGAGAATCTAATGCTGCCACTGATCTGGCAGACGGTGGCGCTCAGGCAGTAACGAGAGTGATAGGTAGCAGCTGTAAATAGAGATGAAGCTTTACTCGCTTGCCCGCCCACCACTCACCATGGTTCCTAACAGGCTACAGACCAGTACTGGTGAGTGGCTAGGAGGAAATGTGGAGTGACTGTTAATGGTTATCAGGCTTCTTTTGGAGGTGATAAAAATGTTCTGTAGTTGATTGTGGTAATGGTTGTGAAACTCTGAATATATGAAAAACAATTGAATTGTATACTCGAGTGAATTATACTATATGTTAATTACACATTAAAAAAATTAATAAAAAAAAAATCGGGTTGGGCACGGTGGCCCACGCCTGTAATCCTAGCACTTTGGGAGGCTGAGACAGGTGGATTACTTGAGGTCAGGAGTTTGAGACCAGCCTGGCCAACATGGTGAAACCCCATCTCTACTAAAAATACAAACAATGGCCGGGCGTGGCGGTGCAGGCCTGTAGTCCCAGCTACTCGAGAGGCTGAGGTAGGAGAATTGCTTGAACCTGGGAGGCAGAGGTTGCATTGAGCTGAGATCGCACCACTGCACTCCAGCCTGGGCAACAAAAGTGAAACTCCGTCTCAAAGAAAAAAAAAAATCATTTAACCATATACATAAGGGTTTATTTCCGGACTGTCTATTCAATTGGTCTGTATGTCTGTCTTCATGACAGTACCACAATGTTTTGATTACTGTAACAATCCGGAACTCTAAAGCTTCCAAATCTCTTCTTTTTCAAGAATGTTTTGGCTATTCAAGGTCCCATGAGATTCCATGTGAATTTTTTGGGTGAATTTTTCTAACTGTGCAAAAAATGCCATTGGGATTTTCATAGGCATTGCACTGAAGCTGCAGATACTTTGGGTAGTACTGACATGTTAACAATATTAAGTCATCCATGAACATGAGATGACTTTCCATTTATTTGTTGTTTTTTATAACAGCTTTTTTTTGTGGAGGCAGGGTCTTGTTATACCTGGTGTCAAACTCCTGGCCTTAAGCAATCCTTCCGCCTTGGCCTTGCAAAGTATTGGGATTACAGGTGTGAGCTACTGAACCTGTCCGGGTAAATGATTTTTTTGACAAGTGTATCAAGACCACTCGATGGAGAAAGGATAATCTCTTCAACAATTGATATTGGGAAAATTGGGTATCCACGTGTAAAGGAAGGAAGTTAGATCTTTACCATATACCATAAACGAAGGTGAATTAACCTGAATTAAAGACTTAAACATATTACCTAAAATTATTGAACATTTAGAAGAAGGCCTTAGGGGAAAGCCTTCATGATCTTGGATTTGGCAGTGGTTTCTTGGGTATCACACTAAAATCACATGTTATAGAACAAAAGTAGACGAATGGAATTCTTGAAAATTAAAAATGTATGTGTATGAAAGGACACAGTTAACAGTAGGCAACCTATGGAATGGGAGAAAATATTTGCAAATTATATATCTGATAAGGGATTAGTATCCTGAGTATATAAAGAACTACAAATCAACAAAAAATATAACTTAATTTTAAAAATGGACAGAAGACTTGTATAGACAGTTCTCTAAGGGTGATATGAAAATGGCTAATAAGGCTGGGCGCAATGGCTCAGGCCTGTAATCCCAGCACTTTAGGAGGCCGAGGTGGGTCAATCACTTGAGGTCAGGAGTTTAAGACCAGTCTGGCCAACATGGTGAAACTCCATCTCTACTGAAAATACAAAAAAATTAGGGTTGGTGGTGCACGCCTGTAATCCTAGCCATTCAGGAGGCTGAGGCAGGGGAATTGCTTGAACCCTGGAGGTGGGGGTTGTGGTGAGCTGAGATCGCACCACTGCACTCCAGCCTGGGTGACTGAGACTTCATCTAAAAAAAAAAAAAAAAAAAAAAAAGCTAACAAACATTTGAAAAGGTGCTCAAAATCACTACTCAGAATAGAAATGCAAATAAAAAAAAATCACAGGATTATCACCTCACACTGATTAGGATGTTTACCATTTAAAAAACCACACAGAAAATAACAATTGTTCACAGGGATTTGGAAAAATTAGAACCCTTGTGAACTCTCAGTGTGAGTGTAAAATGGTGCAGCCCTTATGGAATACAGGATGGCAGTTTCTCAAAAAATTAAGGATAGAAATATCATGTTATCTAGCAATATTAATTCTAGGCATATATCCAAAAGAATGAAGGTAGGATCTCTAAGAGGTATTTGCATGTCCATGTTCAGAGCAGCATTATTTACAATACCCAAGAGGTGGAAGTAAGTCAAATGTCTTTCAATGGAGGAATGGATAAGCAAAATGTAGCATATACATACAATGGATTATTATTCCACCTTAGAAAGGATGGAAATCTTGCTGCAACACAGATGAACCTTGAGGACTTTATGCTTCAGTCACAAAAAGACTCAATCAAAGTATGTTTCCACTTATAGGAGATACCTAACTAAAGTGGTGAAGTTTATAGAAACAAAGTAAGAAGGTAGTTGCCAGGAGCTGAGGGCAGGAGAGAAACTGGAAAGTGTTGCTTAATGGGTATAGGGTTTTATTTTTGCTAGATGAAAGTTTTGGAGATCTGTTGCACAGCAGTGTGAATATATTTAACATTACTGAATTGCACACTTTAAAATGGTTAAGATGGTAAATTTTGTGATGTGTTTTTTAACATAATTAAAAATTATTTTAAAAATCCAACTACATACCAAATTAAAAAAGAATAACCAAAAGAAAACTTAATACACATAGGCTCAGACCTGTAATCCCAGTACTCTGGGAGGCTGAGGTGGGAGGATCACCTGAGGTCAGGAGTTCGAGACCAGCCTGGCCAACATGGCGAAACCCCATCTCTCCTAAAAATACAAAAATTAGCTGGGTGTGGTGATGCACGCCTGTAATCCCAGCTACTTGGGAGGCTGAGGTAGGAGAATTGCTTGAGCCCGGGAGGTGGAGGTTGCAGTGAGCTGAGATCGCACCATTGCACTCCAGTCTGGGAGACAGAGCTAGACTCCATATAAAAAAAAAAACAAACAAACCAAAAACCAAAACATACACGCATATTAATAGCAGATGGAATAGACTTACAAAGTTGGCTTAGAGATAAGCATTACTAGTGTGCAAGTGTCATATAATGATAAAAAGTGAAGTTTATCAGAGGAGATAACCTCAAATTCAATGTATTTAATATTAAAGCTTCAAATATATGAAACAAAAATTGGTAAAACAAATCCACTGTTGTAATGAGTGATTTACTCTCTATATAAACAAGGCATAATCAGACAATAAAAAGTAATTTCAGAAACAACGTTTTGCCTAAGAACTGCAGAGCATATGTTCTTTTTTAGTATATACATGGTACTTAGACCTCCGCTGGTTTATAAAGTGAATTCCAAAGCACATTATTAGTGGAATTAAACTGGTGATTTTATTTGTTAATTTTTAAATACTTTTGTAGAGATGAGGCCTCACTATGTTGCCTGGCTGGTCTTGAACTCCTGGCCTCAAGAGATTCTATGGCCTTGGCCTCCCAAAGTGTTGGGATTACAGGCATGCCACACTGTACCTGGTCAAGCTAGTGATTAATAATAATAAAACTAAATGAAATAAATTCCCATATTCCTGAAAACGGTATGGTTTTAAATAACTCAGCATTCAAAGAAGAAATTAGTAGAAATTAGAAAATTTGAATTGAATGATAACTGAAGTTAAAAGGTGCAGCTAAGGCAATAGGCTTAAATGCAAATATTAGGGAAAACACTTGAAATTAATAGGCCAATTACCAATATTATCTTGGCTTTATTAAAAAAAAACTCCCCCAACAGGTTGCAGTGAGCAGAGATTGTGCCACTGCACTTCAACTTGGGCGACAGAGCGAGACTCCATCTCAAAACAAAATAAAAAAGAAGGAAACAAACAAAAAACTCCCCCAGTTCTCAAAGATAGAGTAAAAAGCTTCTCATTCATGTTACCTGACATTGGCTGTGGGTCAGCTATTGCAGCTCTGTATGTTTGGTTCTTCTCCAATTGTCTTCTCATTTGGGGATTAATTCCAGAACAGCAGTTCCTATACAATACATGCTTATTCATGTGGCAGAGGGGAAGAACAAGAGGCAGAGCCAAATCTTAGTTATATTTGACGTTGCTGCTTGTATGTGCTTTCTGTGCATTTTTTGTATTCCATTGACTATATGGCCAAGCCTATAGGCTGGGGAACATATATTTTTTCATTCCATTTGAAATTTATTTTTTAGTGATACATAATAATTGTATATATTTATGGGATATGTGTGATATTTTGATACATGCATACCATATGTAATTATGAAATTAGGGTAATTTATATATGTCACCTCGAACATTTATCATTTCTTTGTACTTGGATGGGGAATATATATACATACACACACTATATACACAAATGTGCGTGTTTATATATATGTGTGTGTGTGTGTGTGTATATATATATATTTTTTTAGGGCGGGTGGTGACAGAGTTTTGCTGTCTCACCCAGGATGGAGTGCAGTGGCATGAATCTCAGCTCACTGCAACCTCCCCCTCCTGGTCTCAAGTAATTCTTGTGCTTCAGCCTCCCAAGTAGCTGGAACTACAGGCATGCACCACCAAACCTGGCTAATTTTGGAATATATATATATATGTGCGTGTATATATATATATATTTTTTGAGACGGGAGTCTCGCTCTGTCACCCGGGCTGGAGTGCAGTGGCCAGATCTCAGCTCACTGCAAGCTCCGCCTCCCTGGTTTACGCCATTCTCCTGCCTCAGCCTCCCAAATAGCTGGGACTACAGGCACCCACCACCTCGTCTGGCTATTTTTTTGTATTTTTTAATAGAGACGGGGTTTTACCATGTTAGCCAGGATGGTCTTGATCTCCTGACCTCGTGATCCGCCCGTCTCGGCCTCCCAAAGTGCTGGGATTACAGGCTTGAGCCACCACGCCCGGCCTGGAATATATATTCTTAAAAGGCAGGTGACAGTGGTGAATATGCATAATCTTCTCTTCTGGGGAATATGAGGATTGAACAACATAACAGAATCTGCTATAGCATTGATCTTAAGAAGTTAGGAAAAGAATTAACAATATAAACCCCCATAAAAAATATGGAAGGAAATAAATAGCAGAATTTAATTAATTACATCTAACACATAATAGAGGACTTAATTTATGACTTAATCACATCAGGACTTAATTTTTCAAAAAGGCTAGAATTAAGCTTATGATAACAAAAAAGAAAATAGATATTTTACATGGAATGCAATAGGGGATATAGTTACTAATCATACAGAAATTTTAAAATATAATTTTAGAGCAATAAATTTGAACATTTTTATAAAGACAGATTTCTAGAAAAGTATATAACTTCAAAATCGAGTGGAAAAGAAAGTCCAGATAGTGCTATGACAATTTAAAACATCTTCAAATTCTATAATAATTTCAAATATAGATATTTTATTAACATATCTCTTTATAATTAGAATGATTGATTTCAGGAATGCACAGATATTTCCAGTGAATAGAGCCAATAATAATAAGTCAAATATTTGTGGAAATGGTAGTGGTGGGGGAGAATACTTATGAGAAGAACCTATCGTTGGTACCTGAACTATACATAAGAAATTAGAATTCATGAGAATATGAATGAGAGTCAGGCATTACCTAGGTATAAAAAGGCTAAATAGCTGGGCATGGTGGCTCATGCCTGTAATTCCAACCCTTTGTGAGGCCAAGCCAAGTGGATAACCTGAGATCAGGAGTTCGAGACCAGCCTGGCCAATGTGGTGAAATCCTATCTCTACTAAAAATACAAAATTAGCTGGGCATGGTGGCGGGCACCTGTAGTCCCGGCTACTTGGGAGGCTGAGGCACGAGAATCGCTTGAACCTGGGAGGCAGTTGCATTGAACTGAGATCACGCTACTTCAGCCCAGGCGACAGAGTGAGACTCTGTCTCAAAAAAAAAAAAAAAATAATAATAATAGTAATAATTTTTAAAAAGTCTAAACAATATTTTAGTAAACCAAATTTAGCAGTTTTTAAAAAAATAGATAACCAAGTTGTGTTCATTCAAGATCATGAATTAATTGTACATTAGAAAAGTTAGTAAAGGAAATTCACATTAACAGATTGAAGAAAGATTGTGATCACTTGAATAAAAAAGAAAAAAATAGAAGAGAATAAAGAAAAATATTTGAGGTGATTGATATCCCCATTACCCTGATGTGATCATTACACATTGTATACAGGTATCAAAATAGCACATGTACCCCAGAAGTATGTATGACTAACATACATATATCAGTTTTTTTAAGAAGCATAAAAAGTCCCCAAACCACTAACGGTCTAGGCATTAAAGAATGTCTGTAAGTCAGGCATAGTGGTATGCACCTGTAGTCCCAGCTATTCTAGAGGCTAAGGCAGGAGGATCCCTTGAACCCAAAAGTTCAGTGCTATAGTGTGCAATGATTGCACCTGTGAATGGCCACTGCACTTCAGCCTGGGTAATATAGTGAGGCATTATCTCTTAAAAAAAAGAAAAGAATCCATAAAGTAGATTTACTAAATGCTTGTAACTGTGTAGCTGTTAAAACAAAATCAGTATAAGATCGTGCCTTTGCACTCCAGCCTGGGCGACAGAATGAGACTGTCTCAAAAAAAAAAAAAGAAGAAAAGATTCAGTATACCGCTTATAAGACATGAACAAACTTTTTACAAAAGAAGCAGTCTAAATGACAGAACACAAGATGTTCAACATTATTAGTCAAGGAGATAAAAATATTTCAATGAAATAGTTCATGAAACTTACATTAGCAGTGTTAAGACATCAGATGGTAAATAGAGTTTGGGAGTATTTGGAGCAAGAACCTCTATCTGTCTGTGGGAATAAAAAATGGTCAACCATATGCTATGATCCACCATTTCCACTCAGGAATATATTCTCGAGTTGCATTGTTTAAATATAGTAGACATTAACCACATGTTAACATTGGTTAACATTGATTAAACAATTGGTTAACATTGGTTAACAAAGACATTGAGCCCTTGAAATGTGGCTAGTCAAAATAGAATGTGTTTTAACTGTAAAATATTGAATTTTGAAGACTTAGTAACAAAAAGGAATATAAAATATCTCAAATTTTAATAATTACTGCATGTCGAAATAGATTAAATATTTAATTGGGAGGCCGAGACGGGCGGATCACGAGGTCAGGAGATCGAGACCATCCTGGCTAACATGGTGAAACCCCGTCTCTACTAAAAATACAAAAAACTAGCCGGGCGAGGTGGCGGGCGCCTGTAGTCCCAGCTACTCGGGAGGCTGAGGCAGGAGAATGGCGTAAACCCGGGAGGCGGAGCTTGCAGTGAGCTGAGATCCGGCCACTGCACTCCAGCCTGGGCAACAGAGCGAGACTCCGTCTCAAAAAAAAAAAAAAAAAAAAAAAAAAAAAATTTAAAATGTACTTCTTTTTATATTTTTTGTAGTTATGGAAAATTTAAGATTACATTGTGTTTGTATTGGATGGCACTACCCTAGAGGAATTTAGATGTGTTCATCAGGAGCAATGTGTAATAATATAGCAGAATAATTCATTATAGTCACAAATTGAAAATATTTGAAGTATTTATCAGTACTTGACTATGTCATCATTATAGTAGTGAAAAGTAGCTATATAGTAGAGAAAAAAAGATTGCCATACACATCTTTATGAATACATAAAGAAAACAATGCTGAATGAAAGAAGTGAGGGTTCATACACAATATGACAAAACTCAAGAACAGGTTAAATGAAACATGATTTTTTTAGGTATACTTACGTATATAGATAGTTGCATAAAGAAAAACCTGGAATAATTATTACATAAGTCAGAATTTGTTCATTGTAGGGGCTGGGGGGAGGTGTAGGATACTCAGAAGTTTCTAAAATACTAACAGTTGTGTTTCTCGTAGTTGTTACATGAATGCATTATAAGTTGCACATATATATTTTATGCATTCTTCTTGGAGACATATTTCATAACAATACTAAAAGGCTAGAATTAAAGGGGGATGGGTACTACAAAAGAGGCAAGCCAAAGCTGATTTATTTACTTCTCGAAGGTGCCACGTTGTTGTTCCTTGGTCTAAAGTCAAGGTAGGTTGATTGTCTCTGGGTTTTTTTTTTTTTTTTTTTTTTTTTTGAGACAGAGTCTTGCTCTGTCACCCAGTCTAGAATGCAGTGGCGTGATCTCGGCTCACTGCAACCTCCGCCTCCGGGGTTCAAGTGATTCTCCTGCCTCAGCCTCCCAGGGGATTACAGACATGTACCACCATGCCCGGCTAATTTTTGTATTTTTAGTAGAGATGGAGTTTCACTGTCTTGGCCAGGCTGGTCTTGAACTCCTGACCTTGTGATCCACCTGCCTCGGCCTCCCAGAGTGCTGGGATTATAGGCATGAGCCACCGCAGTTGGTCAGTTGTCTCTGCTTTTTTGTGTCCACCTATTTGTCTTCCTTTCCAGTGGTCTGCTTGAGTGGTATAAATCTGTACAGTATTGAAGGCTTTGTTAACATAGGATGTAGAGATCAGATGTCCATCCCAAAAATACGCTGGTAGGCCTTTACATCTTATTATTGGTATCATTGGCTAGCATCTGGGCTTATGAGCTCAGGTATTTCCTGGTCCACTATCTCATGATACCTTCCCCTAACTAGAAATGTTTAATTTGTATTTACAGAATAAGAGAGACAGAAACCCATTACAAGTTGCTCAGTATTCTATCCTCTGCCCAAGTTGCTTGTGTAGAAACTTAAATATACTAATGTGTTTATCTCCAACATTTTAGGAAGAACCTTCAAATTTGAAACTTCTGAATCACATCTGCCAGTCACTTAATCTAATCTTTAGGCTCATTGCTTTTACAGTAGTGAAATATACCAGTTTTGTCCAGTACTACTTATATATTATCAGGTGAACTTACACTCCTCACTGGTGGCCTAAACATCAGTTCCCAGAATTTTTCTTGGATGTACTTAGCTTTGTGGTATTTGAGAGAACGTTTCCAGTAGTTAGGTGATTGAGACCATCAGCAAGCACATTGTTGAGAGGTTACACTGTCAACAAGAAAGCCCAGCTTTAGTGGCTTTCTTCTGCCTTGACCCGGACAGCATTCTGGAATTATTGGGGTCCTTGAGCCTTGGAAGACCGGATGGCTCTCATTCACTTTGACTTTGCTGATTACTTCACTGTCTTATGCAGCATCCCCCTTAGAAATGAGGCAAGTCCTTACCTGTATTTATTTCAGATAGTGAAAGGAACTTCAGTTATGGCAGAGTATTTGGTATAAAGGTGGAAATGCTGTACACATTTATCAGGAGATGGCTGGCAGACAGAAACAATAGCTTCATACTGACTTGTCAAGAGGAGAGTCATGTAAACTTCCTGTCTCCTTACCATCACTTGAGGTGAACTTTTCTCCTTATTAGAGAAGTACACCAAGTTGAGAACCTGTCTGGCTAAGCTTGTTCTTGACTAGCAGTCAACTATGTGCAAATTCCATTGGGAGTGCAGTTCTGGACCGAAACCTAACTTCTGTGAATCTCAGGCAGGGATCATTTTTACCCTCTCCACCTCATGGGGTTGTAAAGAATTTGAAAACTGTAAAAAACTGGGCATATATGAAGAAAGAACAAAGACCAGATGGTTATGTGGGACCAGAAACAATGCTACAAATGGAGGGAAGACCAAGAATTTAAAGAATATGGAAGCTTAGGCAGCCTTTACATAGAAACTGTACCATCAAAGTATAGTCTGTGGAGTTCTTCCAGGTGCCACAGTTCCATTATTAGTCCTCTTAGGTTGTATATTTCTTTTTTAAATTTATTATTATTTTTTGAGATGGAGTTTCGCTCTTGTCGCCCAGGCTGGAGTTCAATGGTGCAATCTCGGCTCACTGCAACCTCCTCCTCCTGGGTTCAAGCTACTCTTCTGCCTCAGCCCCCCGAGTAGCTGGGATTACAGACATGCGCCACCACGCCTGGCTAATTTTGTATTTTTAGTAGAGACAGGGTTTCTTCATGTTTCTCAGGCAGGTCTCAAACTCCCAGCCTCAGGTGATCTGCCCGCCTCGGCCTACCGACGTGCTGGGATTACAGGCATGAGCCACTGTGCCTGGATTATGTTGTATATTTCAAAATGCAAAATTCTTTTACACTCTTCCTAAACCTTACTCTGAAAGACTTCTCAGATCACTTTCCTTTCATGGACAACGTGAGCTCTCAAGTTAACTGTAGTCACTCTCTCTTTAGAAATGGTTTTGAACTAAAGTTCTTTCTGCTGGAGAGTCAAGTGAATCAAGAGACCTGATTTCAGAGGCCAGGCACAGTGGCTTATGCCTGTAATCCCAGCACTTTGGGAGGCTGAGGCAGGCGGATCACAAGGTCAAGAGATTGAGACCATCCTGGCCAACATGGTGAAACCCCATCTCTACTAAAAATATAAAAATTAGCTGTGTGTGGTGGTTTCTCAACCTCAGTACTATTAACATTTTGAAATAGGTGATTCTTTGTTGTAGAAGTTGTCTTATATGTCATAGGATGGTTAGCATTATCTCTAGTCTCTACCCACAAGATGTCAGTAGCATCCCCCCACCCCAATCCCATGACAATAAAAAATGTATGGTGGAGGTGTGGACAAAATCAAAACCCAGTTGATGGAACCACAGAAGTCAGCCATTATTTGTATTCTTTTTCCCTTGTGTGTAATGTGTTGTTTTCCTCTCTGGCTTTCAAGACTTTTACTTTACCATTGATTTTTAGCAGTTTTACTGTGATGTGTCTTGGTTTGGTTTTCTTTGAATATATCCAATTTGAGGTTAGCTGAAACTTTTGAATTAGTAATTTGATGTTTTTCATCAAATTTGGGGACATTTCAGTCATTAATTCTTCAAATATTTTTTCTGTTCCTTATTCATTTTTTACTTTGGGAATTCACTTACAGGTATGTTATGCTATTTGATAATGTTTCACAGGTCCTTGAGGTTCTTTCTGTTTTTTTGTTTTCTTTTTTTGAGATACTACCCAGACTTCTTGTGAAATCCTGGGCTCAAGTGATCTTCCCACGTCAGCCTCCCGAGTAGCTGGGATTTCAGGCGTGAGCCGCCATGCCTGGTTCTTTCTGTTTCCTGAAATATTTGTGTTCTATAGATTGGACTGTGTTTATCAGTCTGACTTAAACTTCACTAATTTTTGTTTATCATTTTCATTCTATTTTTAGACCCATCCAAGTATATATTTTTCAGTTCTGGAATTTCCATTTTTTATAGTTTGCATTTTTTCGGCTGTGATTTCGTATCTGTTCACTTATTAAGACCATGTTTTTCTTCTGTTTCTTCAAATATATTTATAATAGTTGCTTTGAAGTCCTTGTCTTAAAATCTGACATTTGACATTTGAAATCTTGTGATAACATTTGAGCGATCTACTGACTGCTTTTTTACCTTGACTATGTGTTACATTTTCTTATTTATTTTCACTGCTAGTATTTTTAAAAATTTTATACTGTGCATTATACATATGCTGTAGAGATTATAGATGTCATCTTCCTCTGAAGGCTGTTGAGTTTTTTTGTTTTATTGGGTATTGTAGGCTACACTTGCAATTGTGTAGGCTTATTTTACTCTTTGTTAGGTTAGATCTGTGGAAAGCCTCTTTAACTTGACAGAACTTAACCTCCACATTCTGTGTCTCCTCTAGATCTTGTCAGGTTTTATATTAGGCTTTGCTAGTGAGTCTAGAGCAGGTCTTATTCTCTGTACTTGAGTGTGGATCTTATTCTGTAGCATGGCTTCATTTCAAAACTGTATCACAGATGAATGCCCAGAGTGTTAACGAGTGGCTTACGAAGGGTATCCATTCTTAACTGGGCTTGTATGCTCACCATCCCCCAGCACTACTGGACCTTTAGTATATCTATTCAGCTTAACCACATAGCAGTCACTTTAGTATATGTCTTAGGTAGTCTTTTCCTGAACACATGTGCTCTGCCTCCAGCCAAGGACACACAGCAGCCTGACCCTCACATGGACTTATTGCCCGACTCTTCCCTGCATAGATTGTCTCCAGTGCTCTATTCCACAGGTTCCACTGCTTAAACTGTACTGAACTCTAAAGCACTACCTTCTCAGCTCAGCAGGACAGTTATACTTTGCTTGGGCTGAAGCTTGCTGTGCCATGGTTAGGAAATTGTACCCAGAAAGAGAGCTGGGGTGATTGTGGAGCCCATTTTGTGAGCTCTTCTCTCAGAGATCACAGTCTTACACTACTTTTGTTCAATCCCTAAAAATAGTTGTTTCATATTCATATCAGTTTTATGGTTATTTACATTAGGAGGCACAGGCTGGTATTGGTTACTCCATCATAGCCAGAAGCAGAAGACCATACACATTACATCATAAAATTAAAAAGTCTGACAATATTAAGTCTTGGTAAAGAAGTGGTACAACATGAATTCACACATCACTGTTGGTATTACATTAAGTTGTTACAACCAACTTTAGTATTACTTATTAAAGTTGATTGTTTATGTATCCTAAGAAGCAGCAGTTCCATTTCCACATGTACATATGTATGCATGCATATTTCTAGTATGCATCAATTCCATTTCTAGTTATGTCTATACGTATACATATAGAGAAACTTTTGAATGTGTGGACTATGAGACACATACATGTTGTTAAATCTAATAGCTTCATTATGTCTAAAATGGTATTATATGTATTTTGTATACAATGGTATGGTATTTAACAGTGAAATAATTGGTATAGAAATGAAGATGATTTTAGGCCGGGCACGGTGGCTCAAGCCTGTAATCCCAGCACTTTGGGAGGCCGAGATGGGCGGATCACGAGGTCAGGAGATCGAGACCATGCTGGCTAACACGGTGAAACCCCGTCTCTACTAAAAAATACAAAAAATTAGCCGGGCGAGGTGGCGGGTGCCTGTAGTCCCAGCTACTCGGGAGGCTGAGGCAGGAGAATGGCATGAACCCAGGAGGCGGAGCTTGCAGTGAGCTGAGATCTGGCCACTGCACTCCAGCCTGGGCGACAGAGCGAAACCCCGTCTCAAAAAAAAAAAAAAAAAAGAAATGAAGATGATTTTAAAAACAATGCCAATATAGATCAAATAAGAGAATGGTAAAATGGTGATAGTTGTTGAAACTATGTGATGTGTATATAGGACTTTGTTATACTATTCTATTTTTTTATATGTTAGAAAAATTCCAAAGTAAAGAAGTTTTAAAAGTTTGGTGGATGGTAGCCATATAATATATGCAGAAAATATGATTTTATTAATATACAGTTCCAAAACAGGGGAAATGAAATATATTGCATAGGGAAACTTTCAAAGGTAATAAATAAATAAAAGAACAGTTAGGAAATTGGTCTTTGCTAAGGTCAATATAGTGGTTTTTCTGAAGAGAAGGAGGGGAATGGGATTGGGCAAGGGCAAACAAGGGACTTCTAGGATATTGGCAGTGTCCTATTAACATAGATGGTAGTAGCATGTAGTATTCATTGTATTAATTTTTATACCGTACACATAGGTTTCATACAAGATATTTCAAAGTAAAACAGTTATTTAAAAATAGCTGGATGAAAGAATTTTGAGAGTTTTAGGTTGGCATAATCAAGGGCAGCATCCTAGAGAAGCCTAGAACTTAAAACTAGGTCCTAAATAATGAATAGTCTGTACTATAAAACATCTGATCTAGTTATGCTTAGTATTCCTGACCAAAAATGAAGGACACAGAGGATAACTTCCATTGGAACACATTCACCTTGACTACAGTGTCTATCCCATTTGTTCACTCATTCATTCATCTATCCATTTATTCATTTAACAGATATTTGAGTAGCTGTTAGGTGCTAAGCATAGTGATAGGCAATTTGTGAACAGTGTTGAGGAGTAATGGAGTTTCCAGTCCCCAGATTCTTTATGATTCTCCTCTTTGTTGAGCTGGGATGAGAGACCTCTTTTGTATATTTGGTTTGGGGCGTGAACTAGTTAGCCCCAAACAACTGGCTGGCTTCTTTCTTGCCCTTTTTCTAAGACTGCCTGGTTTCTTTGCTCAGATTTCTGTGGCAGAGTCTTTCCCTTTTTCTCACTGCTAAGACAGCAATTGAAAAATTTGCTCTTTTATACATTCTTTCAAAAATTCCTGCCCTTGATGCATGCAAGAGTTTTGCCTTGATTATTAGACAATGTTTGGATAAATGTACAAAATCAAACCAGAGAATAAGTAGTCTAGCTAGAGAAGGTAGCTGGTGGGCTTGATTTATGAAGGGGAACAGTAAAAAAGAGAAGTTGAGGACAGAAAGTAGTGTGGGGTGCTCTAAGTGGGTAGATTGCCTCTTCAATGTTGAAATCTGTATATGGTTATTGCTAGAACAGTGGCTGAAGAAAATCTTGTGTTTCAAATAAAGTGGATTGAAGAGTACTTTTTGTGACCCAGAATTCAAAATTAAAAACTTATAAAGTCAATAAATGGAAAACAAATGAGTTTCTGAAGTGTCTTCATCAAATATAGAATTATGGCCAGTAGTAAAAAAAGAAAAAAGAGTTATGGCCAGTAATTATAATACAATCTGTAAAGTTTCTAGTCACTCCTTCATTGATAGAATGCAGTAATATATAAGCACAAATGTATTTATTAATAGCCTGTTGATATAATTTATGAAAAAAAATACAGAGTTTACAACTTTTTTTCGAAATTGGCTCCTGAGTAACAAAAGGTTTCTTGACATTGTCTAATGAGAGCTAAGTATGTGAATTATCTAACAGAGTTCAATATTATTTGGGAATAGGTTTTAGAGCCCTTTTAAGTTGAAAATTGAGAATGATCAAAATATTCCTAATTCTCTTAAATCACCAGTAAAATACATATCACTTTATGCATAGCCTTACACTTTAATATGCATCTAAGGCTGGGCAGTTGCACATGCCTGTAATCCCAGCACTTTGGGAGGCTGAGGCGGGTAGATCACCTAAGGGCAGGAGTTTGAGACCAGCCTGGCCAACATGGTGAAATCCCTCTCTACTAAAAATATAAAACAATTAGCTGGGCATGGTGGTGGGCGCCTGTGGGAGCTACTTGGGAGGCTGAGGCAGGAGAATCTCTTGAACCTGGGAGGTGGAGGTTGAAGTGAGCCGAGATTGCACCATTGAACTCCAGTCCAGCCTGGGCAACAAGAGCAAAACTCTGTCTCAAAAAAAAAAAAAAAGCTTCTAAATATGTATGTAGTAATGTAGCAGGATCATATTTATAAAGTAAAATATTGAAGTGCTTGAATTTTGAAGTACTTGAGCATATTTATAAAGATTCTAATTTGGTGGGTCTTCCTGTCCATAGTCATCTTTCTCTTTAGAAACTTTTTTAAAAAAATTTTATTGTTTTATTTTATTTTATTTATTTATTTTTGAGATGGAGTCTCATTCTGTCGCCCAGGCTGGAGCACAGTGGCGGGGTCTCGGCTCATTGCAACCTCCACCCTCTAGGTTCAAGCAATTCTCCTGCCGCAGCCTCCTGCGTAGCTGGGATTATAGGTGGTCACGACAATGCCTGCCTAATTTTTGAATTTATAGTAGAGATGGGGTTTCACCATGTTGGCCCGGCTGGTCTCGAACTCCTGACCTCAAGTAATCCACCTGTCGTGGCCTCCCAAAGTGGTGGAATTATAGGCGTGAGCCACTGCCCCGGCCTGAGGTTAATATTTAAAATAATTATTTCTACTTTTAGTTGTTATTTCCCTATGCTTTTCAGCATTTTTTGAACATGAAAGGATATGGTAAAACTATACTTGTTTGGGCACTTTTCAGTGGTCAGGACATTTTCGAAATGTATTCATCCTTTCGTTAGGTTTTTCTTTCTGTGCATTAACAGTTGGGTTTGATTACATCAGTGCATACATTCATTGAGTAGAATAGCAAGTGGCATTGCTAGCACATTTAAAAAGTGTATTATTATTGCTAAACAAGTATGATTGAATTTCTATAAGTTAAATGTTAGCACTACAGTACTCTGAAGATTGTTTGGGTAGGTGAGGAGGGACCAGATTGCAAAGTATCTTGAAAGTTACATAGGAATTTATAATAAAGAGCAATTGTAGTTTTTATAAAGAAAGTGGAATGATCAAAATAGTGGTTTAATAGGTTTATATATGTGAGGCATTAACCTAGATCAGAATAGAGGAGGACAGAAGTTGAGTTAAAAACCCACTTATAATAATCCAAGGGTGAAATGAAGTGCTAAACAAAAGGAATATTGTTTATTTTCTCCACATTCATTAACAACTTACGTGAGAATGAAAAAGTGCCAAAATTGGAAGAGATTTTAAAGAAACAGTTCATAATACCTTGTGAAAGAAGTAGGGACATTAACAAGGAAAACCTAGGAGAGAATGATCTTGAGATCAGATTTGGAAATGTTGAGTTGATGTCATGGTGTCTATTCATGTGAAATATCTTTTACCCTCTCTCTAAATCCTAGAGATGATAAGAAGGTCAGAAATGTAGATTTTGGAGTATTTAGTAAAGAAGGGAGACTTAAAGCAGGAAAAGTGATTGAACGTTTTAAGTTATTAAAGAAAAGGAGAGGGAACAATTGAGACAGGAAGTCCACTAGTGGTAATTTGGAGGGGAAAAAAATAGGTGTGGGCCGGGCGCGTTGGCTCACGCCTGTAATCCCAGCACTTTGGGAGGCCGAGGCAGGCGGATCATGAGGTCAGGAGTTCGAGACCATCCTGGCCAACATGGTGAAACCCTGTCTCTACTAAAAATACAAAAATTAGCCAGGCACTGTGGCACACACCTGTAGTCCCAGCTATTCAGGAGGCTGAGGCAGGAGAATCACTTGAACCCAAGAAGCGGAGGTTGCAGTGAGCCAAGATCGTGCCACTGCACTCCAGCCTGGGCGACAGAGCAAGACTCCATCTCAAAACAAAACAAAACAACAAAAAAATAGGTGTGGTTATTATATATAGTTTCATTGAAGAAGCCAAGAAAATAAACGGTGTCTGAGATTATGACCCATAAAGGGACACATTCTATCTCAACTATAGCTTTAATTTTTTTTTTTTCAAACAGGGTCTCACCCTGTTGTGCCCAGGCTGGAATGCAGTGGCGAGATCATAGCTTACTGCAGCCTCAAACTCTTGGGCTCAAGGGAGCCTTCTGTCTCAGCTTCCCCGGTAGTTGGAACTACAGGCATGTGTTACCACACCTGACTAATTTTTTACTTTTTTTGTGGAGATAATGTCTCGCTGTGTTGCTCATGCTGGTCTTGAATTCCTGGCCTCAAGTAATCCTTCCACATCAGCCTCCTGAATAGCTGGAATTATAGATGTGAGCCACTGCTCTCAACCAGCTTTCATCTTTTTTCCCCCACTGACTTCTTATTTTAAGGCAGGGAAAATTGCTTGAACCCGGGAGGTGGAAGTTGCAGTGAGCCAAGATCACACCACTGCACTCCAGCCTGGGCAAGACAGCAAGATTCTGTCTAGGAAAAAATAAATAAATATAAAATAAAAAAATAAAAATCCCTTACTGCTGACCACCTTGGACCTACCATCAGACTGTAATTCACATTGACATGAATAGGAAGTGAGAAAGTCAAAGCACCAAGCGTTCTTTCAAGCAATTTGGCTGAAGGGAAATCCTTGTTGCTTAAACTTCCTCTTTCTAGTCAGACCAATATGAGTTGCAGAGAAATGTATACTTTGAAAGACAATGCAATTTTCTCACTTCATGTTATGAATATTTTTACGTATCAGTAATATGCATCTATATTTTATTCCCTCCAAGTCTTCATTTCGAAATATTTCAAACCTCCAGAAAAGTTACATACATAATATGAGGAATGCCAGTATATTGTTCACCTAGATTCGGCAAACATCTTACCATATTGCCTTTTTTTCTACGTATAATATATATAGGTGCATATATGTACATTTTTTTCCTGAGTCATTTGAGAGTTACTTGTAGACATTATGTCAACTTATCCTAAAATACATCAGCAAGTATCTCTTAAAAACAAGTATACTCTCCTACATAACCACAATTATCAAAAACACAAGAAGTTTAACATTGATAGAATCCTATTATTGAATATGCAGTTTATATTTACATTTCTCCAATTATCTCAGCTGTCCTTTTTAATTTCTTTTATTTTTTTCTAAGTCAGTTCCAGCCAGGAATCACACATTGCATTGAGAGTCATATAATTTTAATGTTCTTTCATTTAGAACAGTTATGCTGCTTTTTTTTTTTTTTTTTTTTTTGAGGTGGAGTCTCGCTCTGTCTCCCAGGCTAGAGTGCAGTGGCCTGATCTCGGCTTGCTAAAACCTCTGCCTCCCGGTTCAAGCAATTCTCCTGCCTCCGCCTCCCAAGTAGCTGGGACTACAGGTGTCTGCCACCACTCCCGGCTAATTTTTGTATTTTTAGTAGAGATGGGGTTTCACCATATTGGCCAGGCTGGTCTCGAACTCCTGGCCTTGTGATCCGCCCACCTCGGCCTCCTGAAGTGCTGGGATTACAGGTGTGAGCCACTGCGCCCGGCCTGCTTTTTTTTTTTTCTTTTTGGCTATTAATGACATTGATGTTTTTCAAGAGTTCAGGCCAGTTGTTTTGTCCTTCAGTTTGGATTTGCCCGGTATGTTTATATGATTAGCTTCAGGTTAAGTTTTTTTTTTTTTTTGAGATGGAATCTCGCTCTGTCACCCAGGCTGGATTGCAGTGACACGATCTTGGCTCACTGCAGCCTCTGCCTCCTGAGTTCAAGTGATTCTCCTGCCTCAGCCTTCCGAGTAGCTGGAATTACAGGCATGCACCACCACATCCGGCTAATTTTCTGTATTTTCAGTAGAGACAGGGTTTCACCATGTTGGCCAGGCTGGTGTTGAACTCCAGACCTCAAGTGATCTGCCCACCTTGGCCTCCCGAAGTGCTGGGATTACAGGCGTGAGCCACCACGCCCAGCCAGGTTAAGTATTTTTGACAAGAACATTATATAGGGAATGTGCCCTGTTCAGTATATGCTCTCCAGAGACATGTGATGTCAGTTACAAAATTTGATGTGGTTAGAATTGGTGATTTGGTCATTTGGTTATGATGATATCTACCAGATTTGCTCACTATAAATGTACCTTTTCTTCTTTGTAATTAATAAATGATCCTTGGAGTGATATTTTAAAACTGTGTTCCCCAACAGTCTTTATTCAATATTTTAGCTTCCACTAATGCTTTTTGCTTGAATCAGCTATTATGCTTATTATAAGATGGTGATTTTTTTTTTTTTTTTTTTTTGAGGTGGACTCTTGCTCTATGCCCAGGCTGGAGTGCAGTGGCACAATCTCAGCTCACTGAAACCTCCACCTCCCAGGTTCAAGCGATTCTCCTGCCTCAGCCTCCCGAGTAGCTGAGACTACAGGGCGTACCACCACGCCCAGCTAATTTTTGTATTTTCAATAGAGACGAGGTTTCACCATGTTAGCCAGGATGGTCTCGATCTCCTGACCTCGTGATCCGCCCACCTCGGCCTCTCAAAGTGCTGAGATTACAGGCATGAGCCACTGTGCCTGGCCAAGATGGTGATTTTTAAATTTGTTATTCCCTGTACGTCTGTCAGTATTCTTCTATAAAGAAGAACTTTCCTCTCCACTTCATTTTTTATTTTTATATTTTAATTTTCTCCCTTTTTAGTGCTAATATGGACTCCAACATGGATTTCTATCTGTTCTTGTCCTCATTCATTTTGATGTTCAGAATATCTCAAACCTAGTCAGGTTAGAGCTCTCTCAAGATGGCTCCTGCTTATAACCAGCATGTCCTCATCTGTTCAGCAGATGTATATTTTATGGCGCAACAAAGTGGTTTTCTTCTTTCTTTTTTACTTTTGTTTTTTAATTGTGATAAAGCATACACAACAGAATGTATTATTTTACAGTTTTAAGTTTACAATTTTGGTTTGCTTTTTTTTTTTTTTTTGAGATAGAGTTTTGTCACCCAGGCTGGAGTGCAGTGGTACGACCTTGGCTCACTGCAACCTCCACCTCCTGGGTTAAGCGCTGATTCTCCTGCCTCAGCCTCTTGAGTAACTGGGATTACAGGTGCCCGCCAGCACACCCAGCTCATTTTTGTATTTTTAGTTGAGACAGAGTTTCACTATGTTGGCCAGGCTGGTCTTGAACTCCTGACCTCAGCTGATCTGCCTGCCTTGAACACCTAAAGTGTTGGGATTACAGGCATGAACCATCACACCTGGCCTTGGTTTGCCATTTATTTATTTATTTATTAATTTTGAGACATAGTCTCTGTCGCCCAGGCTGGAGTGCAGTGGCGCAATCTTGGCTCATTGCAACTTCCGCTTCCTGGGTTCAAGTGATTCTTCTGCCTCAGCCTCCTACCACGCCTGGCTAATTTTTGTATTTTTAGTAGAGATGGGGTTTCACCATATTGGCCAGGCTGGCCTCGAACTCCTGACCTCGTGATCCATCTGCCTTTGCCTCCCAAAGTGCTGGGATTACAGGCATGAGCCACGGTGCCTGACCAGTGTGCCTTTTAAAATGTGGTCTTCCCTGGTTTATCCCTGGCCTACTTCTCTCATTGCTTTGATAGCTTGTCCAGAAATAATAGACTCTATTCTTAAGTTTTGGGTTTTTATTTATCAACTGTATGCTAATGACTCCCTTGTGTCTTTTTGGGACTCTAGAACTATATTACCAGTAGCCTACTAAATTCTCCAGTTATTTGTCTTATGTTTCATAGGCATCTTTTTTATATTCTGTCTCTCATTTAAAAAAAATGAAAGAAAACCTACCCCAAACCTATATTTTTTATTTTGCTTGGATGCCTTAGGAGTCCCCATCCATTTATCCTAACTTCTAACATGTAATTTGTCACTAGGTCCTATCAGTCCTTTCATATTCATTTCTACTGCCATGGTCATCTCTCTATAGAAGTTTTATAGGAGGTTTTTGGCTTTAGTTCATTGTCTTTCTAGCTTAACTCTTGTCAGAGTAGTCTTTCCTCCTTATTTCTCATTTCATTTTTTTTTTTCCTAGCAAATAAGATAATTTACTACAAGTCCAAGAAGCAGTTCTTGATTTTAGGCAAAGCCTTGTATAAGACACCAAAGAATGACTTTGCTTTTCTTTACCCCTATCTTTGGTGTACTTTCCTCTGTGTTAGCTTCATTTTCATTTATGCTTTCTCTGAGTGGGCGCAACAATGGCCATTGATAGTTTCAGGCTTACATGTTTTTCAAAGTAAATGATTCCAAGGAAAATCCTTCATCCTTCTAAAATCCTTCATCATCATAAAATATAAATGTGATTATCTCTCTGTTTTTCTTAATTCTATTCAGTGGTTCCTCACCCCCTTCGGGATAAAGTTCTTATTTGGCAAGCAAGAATTCATGAATTCTTGATTTGGCTTTTACATATTTTCATTGTCCTGTTGCTCTTGCTTTAAAATTTATATCTATACATACCAAGTTGCATGTGCTGTTTCCTCTGCCTGCAGTGGCTTTTCACATTGTTTACTTGCCAAACTCGTTATCTTTTAGCTAAATAAACCCCAGTTCAGATATTACTCTTCCAGGAAATTTTTATTTGATAAATTTTATGCTCAATCCCAGAAAAATTACTCTCCTATTCTACCTTTGTACCACATATGTATGTTTGTTTTTGACTTATACTAAATTGTAATCTGTTTCCAATTTTTTTTTTTTTTTTTGAGATGGAGTTTTTGCCCTGTCACCCAGGTTGGAGTGTAATGGTGTGATCTCGGCTCACTGCAACCTCCGCCTTCTGGGTTCAAGCAGTTCTCCTGCCTCAGCCTCCCTAGTAGCTGGGACTACAGGCACCTGGCACCATGCCCAGCTAATTTTTATATCTTTAATAGAGATGAGGTTTCACTATGTTGGCCAGGCTGCTCTGGAACTCTTGACTTCAGGTAATCCACCTGCCTCAGCCTCGCAAAGTGCTGGGATTACAGGTGTGAACCACTGTGCCCAGCCTACAAATTTTCTTTATATCCATTAGATCATTAAATCTTTTGTCCCTTTTTGAACAAGGCAAGGTATAAATTTATTAAAAATAACAGTAACAAAAAAAAATATTAGGCTTTGGTTGTGCATCCAGTTGTGGTAGACTGGCTAATTCAGATCAACCCTATTGCTGAGAACAGCTGAAAAAGTAGGTTTAAAAAAATCTGTGTGAAGGCACAGTAGAGGGCCAAGACAGTAAAACATCATGTGGTCAAAATCTGGAAAGAGAGTCAGAACCCAGCAGCCGTGGACCCCGTGCAGCCGCCAGCCCCGGGCCTGTTCCGAGACTTCGGGGAACCTGGCCCAAGCTCCGGGAACGGCGGCAGGTACCGCGGCCCCGCGTAGCCCCTGGTGGCAGCGCAGGGCAGCCCAGCAGAAGTTCCACCTCGTGCCAAGCATCAACAACATGAGTGACAGCCAGGAGCTGCAGTGGATGGTACAGCTTCATTTCCTGGGGCCCAGCAGTTACCCCAGGCCTCTAAACTACCCCCACAACCCCAGCCAGGAGTCATCCGGGCCCCAGGGCCGCCTCCAGGGGTACGTCCAAGGCCTTGTGAACAGATCAACCTGGAGGAAGAGGAGCGCCACCGAGTAAGGCGGGAGCGGAACAAGCTGGCTGCGGCCAAGCGCAGGAACCGGAGGAAGGAACTGACCGACTTCCTGCAGGTGGAGACTGACAAACTGGAAGATGAGAAATCCGCGCTCCCGAGAGAGATTGAGGAGCTGCAGAAGCAGAAGGAACGCCTGGAGCTGGTGCTGGAAGCCCACTGACTCATCTGCAAAATCCCCGAAGGAGCCAAGGAGGGGGACACAGGCGGTACCAGCAGCACCAGCAGCCCGCCAGCCCCCTGCCGCCCTGTACCTTGTATCTCCCTTTCCCCTGGGCCTGTACTTGAACCTGAGGCACTGCACACCCGCACGCTTATGACCACACCCTCCCTAACTCCTTTCACCCCCAACCCGGTCTTCACCTATGCCAGCACTCCTGAGCCCTGTGCCTCAGCTCGTGGCAAAGGAGTAGCAGCAGCAGCGGAGACCCACCCTCTGACCCCCTTGGCTCTCCATCTGTTCTCGCTTTGTGAGGCATCCGAGCCTTACTCGCTGCAGGTGCCACCCTAAGCAACGTCTCCTCCCCTTCCCGCACCGGTCCAGCTGACCTGGACAGTATCCCACACCCAACTCCAGCAGCTTCTTCTCCATCCCTCTAATGAGACTGACCCTATTGTGCTTCACAGTAGAGCCAGGTTGGGGCCACCAAAGCTGCCCACTGTTTCTCAAGAGCTGGCCTCTCGGCCGGGCGCGGTGGCTCAAGCCTGTAATCCCAGCACTTTGGGAGGCCGAGACGGGCGGATCACGAGGTCGGGAGATCGAGACCATCCTGGCTAACACGGTGAAACCCCGTTTCTACTAAAAAAATACAAAAAACTAGCCGGGCGAGGTGGCGGGCGCCTGTAGTCCCAGCTACTCGGGAGGCTGAGGCAGGAGAATGGCGTGAACCCGGGAGGCGGAGCTTGCAGTGAGCTGAGATCCGGCCACTGCACTCCAGCCTGGGCGACAGAGCGAGACTCCGTCTCAAAAAAAAAAAAAAAAAGAAAAGAAAAGAGCTGGCCTCTCTAGCACAATTTGCACTAAATCAGAGACAAAATGTTTCCCATTTGTGCCGGAGGAATCCTGGCAGCCTAGAGACTTTGTAGATCCTTAGAGGTCCTCTGGAGCCCTAACCCCTTCCAGATCACTGCCACACTCTCCATTACCCTCTTCCTGTGATCCACCCAACCCTACCCCCTGACAGAAGGTGCCACTTTACCCACCTAGAGCACTAACTCTCCAGCCCCACTGCCAGCAGCAGCAGCAGCAGGTGATTCGACCAGGCCATTTTGCCGCCCCCTCCTGAACCGCACAGCTCAGGAGGCGCCCATGGTTTCTGTGATGAGCTCATCTGCGGATCTCAGCTTTGAGAAACCTTCAGCTCCAGGGAATCCAAGCCTCCATAGTGAGGGCAGCTGCTGTTTATTTTCCTAAAGAGAGTATTTTTATACAAACCTACCAAAATGGAATAAAAGGCTTGAAGCTAAAATAAAAAAAGGTCTGGAAAGAGAAGGAAACCTAGAGAAATAAGGCTGACATTTGGGTCTTCATTTCCCTCAGACGCATCTGCCAGTTCCATCCTAGGCCTCAAACTTTTAGTAATAATGTCTGGTCATCAAAAAATAATCAGGAATATCAGAAGACAATATGATATGATAGAAAAAAACAAACAACAGGAAATAGAAACAGACCCCTAGTGATCCAGAAAATAGAGTTATCAAGCAGACTTTATTTTTAGTAAGTTAAAAAATAAAAGATAAGATGGAGAATTCCAGTATAGAGCCAGAAACTTTAAAAAATAATCAAGTGGAAATTTTAGAACTGCAAAATATGATAAGTGCAATGGGTAGGCTTAATAGTAGATCAGGACAGTGAAAAGATAATTATTAAACTAGAAGATGGATCGAAAGAAAAATCCAGAGTGAAGCATTGAGCAAAAAGATGGAAAATACAGAAAAGGGTGTAAGAGACATAGTCCAACACATATCTTTGAATCTTCCAAAGGGGGAGGAGAGAGAATAAAGCATAAGTAATATTTGAAGAGATTATGGGTAAGAATTTTCCAAAACTGATGAAAGACACCAAAGGACAGATTCTAGTCCTAAAAACTTCAAAGAAGATAAATACAAAGAAAACCTCATCGAGACCATCCATATAAAACAACTGAAAACAAATAAAAGCTGGATAAAAAGGACAGATTACTTTACAAGCATTAATAGTAAGACTTACAGCTAACTTCTCAGTAGAAATAATGGAGGTGAGGGAACAGAGGGATGATGTAGTTACAGTGCCTGTAAGGGAAAATAGTGTTCAAGAATAAAGGTAAACAAATAATTGAATTGTACGCTTAAATAGGTGAATTTATGAGGTGTAAAATAAAGCTCTAAATAAACCTGTATAAAAATGAAGGTAAAATAGAGATATTATCAGAGACATGAAAACTATGAAAATTTATTTTCAGCAGATCTGCTTTAAAGAAAATACTAAAGGGAATTTTTCAGGCAGAGGAAAATGATTCCAGAAAGAAGCTTGGAGATGCAGGAAGAAATGAAGAGCAAAGGGAAGGGTAAATATGTGTGTATATTTAGATAAATATTGGCAATAAACACAACAAAGCTGGTGTAACTCTATTTACTGTACCAGGCAAAGTAGGTTTTTAAGGCAAAACTTATTCAAGATATAAAGATGGATGTTTTATAATCATGACAAGTTTCATTGCCTCAGAAGATATGATAGTTCTAAATTTGTGTGCCTCTAATAATGTAGCTTCAAAATACATAAAATTTACAGGCAAATAGGTGCATTCATAATCATAGTGGGAGATTTTATAAAGAAAGGTGTAAGATGGAGCAATCAGAACCAAAAAATCAGTAAGGTTATAGAAAATGTGGATGCAGTTTAGAAAAGTCAATTCCAATTGGATTATAGTTCTGAATGTGAAACACAAAATAATAAAACTTATAGAAATAATAACTCAGTAATATTTGATTGGGGAAGATTTATTGAACAGGAAACACAGTGAAGGAAGTGATTGATAAATTGTACTACATTAAAGGATTCTTTTCATCAAGATACTATAAGAGAATAAAAAGGCAAGTTAAAAAGTGTCAAAAGGTATTTACAACATTTTATAAAGAACTCTTACAAATCAATAAGAGAAAGACAACCCTATAGAAAAATGAGCAATAGTATTGAATAGTCACCTCAACAAAGGAAGCTATCCAAATCAGCAAATATACTCAAGGTTTTCAGCCTCATTAGTAATCAGAGAGATGCAAATTAAAGCTACAGTGAGATAACACGTATACCTACCAGGATGACTACATTAAAAATTTTTTCTGAATTTTTATTTTGAGATATTTATAGATTCACAGGAAGTTGCAAAAATTGTACACAGAGGTACTGTATACCCTCACTTCCCTTCAAATATCACATCTTGTATAACTATATATACATCTTATATAACTATAGCACAATGCTGGGCAAGGTGGCTCATGCCTGTAATTCCAGCTGTTCTGGAGGCTGAGGCAGGTGGATTGCTTGAGGCCAGGAGTTCGAGACCAGTGTGGGCAACATAGTGAGACTCCATCTCTTAAAAAAAAAATTAAAAAAAAAAAAATAGCCTGTCATGGTGGCATGCACCTGTAGTGCCAGCTACAGGTTGAGGCAGAAAGATCAACTGGGCGCAGGAGTTTAAGGCTACAGTGAGCTGTGGTCGTACCACTGTGTTCCAGTCTGGGCAACAGAGCAAGACCCTGTCTCTAGGGAGGGGAAAAAAAGGAAATACATTGTATAATATTAAAACCAGAAAATAGACATTTCTTATCACAAATGTATGTGTATAGTTTTGTGCCATTTTATCACCTGTAGATTCGTATAACTACCAGCACAGTCAAGACACTGAACTGTATTATTACCACAAAATTCTCCCTGTGCTCTCTAAAGTTTAGAGTCTTTAGAGTCTCACTCACCTGCCTCACCTCCACTATCCCTAACCCCTGGCAACCACGAATCTGTTCTTCATCTCTATAATTTTGTCATTTTGAGAATGTTACATGATGGAATCACACATTTCTTAGAACAGTTTTATATTCATTGCAAAATTGAGCAGAAGATAGATCTTCCATAGATCTTCTTCCCCCACACAAGCATAGCCTCCAGTATTGTCAACCTCCCCTACCACAGTGGTACATTTGTTGCAATTGATGAACCTACCTAGATGCGTCATTCTCACTAAAAGTTTATAGTTTACATTAGGGTTCATTCTTGTTCAAATGGCTAAATTTTGAGACTGAAAATACCAAGCATTGGTGCAGAAGTAGATCAACAGGAACTTTAATATACTGCTAATGGGGAAATAAATAGGTACAGCCACTGTGAAAAACTGGCATTTTCTACTAAGGCTAAATAAAAACCTGCTCAATTCAGCAATTCCACTCCTAAGTAAATATCCAACAAAAATTTGTGTTACTGTTCACCAAAAGAAGTTTTTGTAAAAACGTATTTATAGGAATTCATTTGTAATAGCTGTAATCTGAGAAAGGACCCAAATGCTCATCAATAGCAGAATGGATTTCTTTAAAAATTGCAGTGTATTCATATGGTAGAATAGAGTAAGGGTAGACAGACATTTTCTGTACAGAGCTGTATAGTAAATACCTTAGACTTTGTGGGTCATACGTTGTCAGTGGTCATACGTTATCCACCTAACTCTGCAGTTGTGGCAATGAAGTAGTCATAGGCAATATGTAAACAAATGGGTGTGGTTATGTTCTAAAACAGCCATTTATAAAAACAGACTTTAGCCTTTGGGCCTGTAGTTTGCTGACCTCTGCTGTAGAGCCACAAACTGTGATTACACGCATGTACATGGATCAATCTCCTAAACATAATTTTGCATGAAAGAAACCATACGGTATAATTCAATTTTTATAAAGTTCAGTAACATGCAAAACACCTATTGTATTGAAGTCAGTGTATGAGCTATCTGGGGGGAGAAAGAGGAGATCCTGACCAGAAGGGACATGAAAAGGAAGCTTCTAGGGTGCTAGTAATTGCTTTACCTGAATGGTGATTACTTAAGTCTGTTTACCTTTGATTATTCATTGAGATGTATACTTATGATTTGTACACTTCTCATGTATGTGTGTGTGTGTGTGTAATACATTAATGAATTAGTTAAAAATAAAAACTAAACTAAAACATATACAACTTGTGTTTCCATCAGGGTAGAATTGTGTTATTTATCTCTGGCATGTAGTAAACATACAATAATTATTTACAGAATTGGGAGTTGCTAATAGCAAGCTCTGTAGCAAGATAAGGGACAAGAGGAGTGAGCAATGATTCTGATTTAGCCTGAAGAGCTTATTGAAAACTTTTGAGGAAGAAATGTTGATAAATATACATTTTGACATAAAGATACTTTAGTGATAAAAAGATCATAATCTAAAAGGCTAACACTGGGATTTAATAAATGGTTTGAGCTGACAAGTGACTTCATCTTTGAAGACAGAAGGAAAAGATTCTTTTGTTATTAAGAGCAAGCTACTACTTATAATGATATTTAATTTGCTTCCTATTTTAAATTTGCTTCAATCTGACAAATTCTTTGTTATGTTTTTTACTTGTTTAAACCCTCTTTGGATGTTGCCCTGTAAAGATTCATGTACCCATTAGTACCGTGTGGCATAGATGTGATATAGGGTTTTATTGGGAAAAACTTAGAAGAAATAGTAGAGTGTAAGCAGTCCCTCAAACTCCTTTTTTCTCTTACAGTTTAGGCCAGACATAGAGGGTCTTTATGCACCTGTGGCAAAGTGAACTTCCAGTAGAGAATGACCTCTACCCTCTGTAACGCTCCACACATTTGTAGGGCAGGGATGGAAACACCTAAGTGACTATGTAATAATAGTTACAAAGGGGAAGCCTCCAGAACCCCAGAGTCAGAGCGGGGTCTATTCTTCCTTTGAGCTAACAACAGAGTCAGAGAGGGGTCTATTCTTCCTTTGAGCTAACAACTCAAACCTACTGAGTCTCTTCGCTGCAGCTATCCAGGGCCATTCAGATTTATCTTTATCACATGCATCCATTATTATAAAACAAAGTGAAATCTTCTTGACCCAGTATTAAAGGTCTTCTAGTAGCTTTCTCCGACTTCCGCATCAGGCCTCTTTGCCACTGGTTCTACACAGATATTCTCATTCACGTAATTACTTTCTAATAAACACATTGCTTTTTCTAAGCATCTTATCTTTGCTCACATTACTTATTTAGAATGCTTCTCCCTTTCTCTAAATTCTCATCCTTCAAGAGCTGCTTTTGTCCCATCTCTTCTGTGATGGCTTCCTGATGATCTTAATTTTTATACCAATATCACTTTTCACGCACTGCCTAATATTATTCATTTTTATGTGTTCATTTCTTCCTTTTCATCTAACATATAAATTCCTTAATGGTAGGGAACCTGTATTAGATTACTTTGTAACTTCTGTAATACCTGGTAGTCTTGTATGTACATGCTCAACAAATAATTAATGATTAGTTTGTGTGCTCATGTTTTTTAATTACAAAATCATAATATTTTAGGGTTTTATATGCTTCTTAGATTCTGAATGTTGTTATTAAGTTTAATGCTAGATTCTTTATTAGAACATCTTTTCCACTCCATTGTGGTTAATCCCTGTTTTAGAAGTTCATTTTTTTGAGGTTGGTATCAATTATTGTCTGTTGGTTACTCTGTTAGCCAGTTTAGTAATTAGATTCCTCCATTCTACTTCAGCAAGAAGTTGAGAACTTTAAGAAGCTAAATCTCATTAGTAAAGAGCAGTTTGAAAACCTAACACCTGAACTTCCTTTTGAGCCAAACCAAGAAGTTCCTGTAGCACCTTCACAGTCCAGGCAAGGTATGTAAATCTGCTTTTGTGTAAGTGTCTGAATAGTATTAAAGCAGTTCTGAATTGTTTTTAAAAATTACTCCTTTTTTTTTTCTTTGTGGAAAATCATTAGGTAAATGGTAAAATGCTAGAATTTTAAAACTCAACTTTTATCCTTTTGTGAACTTCTATGATCACACCAGGTTATGCTCAAAGCCAGAGGCTTACTTAGAAGTAGGCAGAATTTGTTGGTTCTTTATGTATCTGATGTGATTTTAAGATTGCTGGGAATGTTTCTCTTCCAAAAATAAAATTTTTCACTGACTCACTGATCCTAAGAATGCAATAGAGTCATTCTTTTGTTTTAAAGTCTTAGCTGTGTGTGACAGTGTAAATAAATACATTGGGAGATCCATAAATTGAATCTGACATTTCAGACAAGTATAACTGATTTCGTTATAGTCTTTTCCCGAAGGTGGTTAAAAAAAAAGATTTATAAAAAGTCACACATGGCCGGGCGCAGTGGCTCAAGCCTGTAATCCCAGCACTTTGGGAGGCCGAGACGGCCGGATCACGAGGTCAGGAGATCGAGACCATCCTGGCTAACACGCTGAAACCCCGGCTCTACTAAAAATACAAAAACAAAAAACAAACAAACAAACAAAACACTAGCCGGGCGAGGTGGCAGCGCCTGTAGTCTCAGGCGCTGGGGAGGTTGAGGCAGGAGAATGGCGTGAACCCGGGAGGCGGAGCTTGCAGTGAGCGGAGATCCGGCCACTGCACTCCAGCCTGGGCGACAGCGAGACTCCGTCTCAAAAAAAAAAAAAGAAAAAAAAAGTCACACATATACAAAGATAGAGTGAATTTTATAATAAAACTCCCATTTTCCTGTTATACTTAATCACTCATACCCAATTTTGTTTTGTCTTGACTCCAGTCACTCCTATACCTCCCTCTGGATTATTTTGAAACAAATTCTCAATCATATGATTCATATTGTTTTATCCCTAAATATTTCTGTATGTGTCTTTAAAAAGATAAGGGCTGTATCTTTTAACACATAAATTAGCAGGACATTATTTCTAAAATTAACAGTAATTCCTTAATGTGAAATACCTAGTTAGTGTTCAAATTTCCTCATTCATCACTTTTTTTTTTTCCAGTTTCTTCAAATAGATTGCAATAGATTGATATATCTTTTTTATACTGTTTTTTGCCTTATAATTTATTGGTCCTTGCAATTTGGTATTTAAGAAACTGGGTTGTTTGTCCTGTAGAATTTCTCACATTCTGAATTTTGCTGATTATATCCCCATGGTTTCATTTAACCTGTTTTCTAGTCCTGAGTTATCTATGACTGTTAGTTCAGCATAGAGGCTTGATTAGATTAAGACTCAAATCTCTGTAAGCATATGTCATATGTAGTATTGAATACTATTAGGAGATACATAATGCTGTATTGTCTCTTTTTGTAATGTTAGCGGTCATTGATGATCAGTGAGTGAAGCTTTTATTTTACTAGGGGTTGCAAAATAGTGATGATTCTATTTTTAATCATTACATCTTACCTTAATAGGTAGAATACTTTTATAAAGAGAACTTTCCTCAGAATATTTATTTATTCTGAGGTAGAGTTCTTACAGGAAACTGAGTCAGTGCTGAATTATTTCCTTTTGTTTACTAGTTTCAAAGTACTAGCTGGTTCCTTAACATTCTTTGCTGGTGACTAATGAAGTTTTTGTTTGTTTGTTTTTAAATGATCACTGTGAACTCATAAATACATGAGATGGGTTTCACTCTATTATAGTTATTATTATTATTGATACCTGTGCCAGTTATCAGTTTATTGACTGTTAGCTCTAAAGCCACCTTTCATTTTCTTGCTCAGTAATAATGGAGTTGGACTGTTAACTTTAATGTTTCCCACCCCACACAAGGTTGAGCCCCCACACAAGGCTGAGCTTTGTCAGTACCAGACCTGCTGCTGAGTTGGTCCTTGTTTCTAGGCTTTTTGAATAGAAAGAGCTAGGAAATTTTTTAAAGAGAAAAATATATTATGTATTCATGTTGATATTTTCTGTCTAAATTTAAGATTATAGGTTTTAATTTTAACTTCTTTGATTTTGTAGTTGTATTGCTTTTTACTTACATATAAAAAATCTTTCTTCCTAACCACAGTAATGTAATTATTTATTTGCTAATCCTATGATATAATAGTTCCAGAATAACAATAACATTAAATAACAATATTATAAATACTGAAAGGTAACTTCTTTTAGAGTTCTTTAAACTTTAAACTTTTAAAAACTTCATACTTTAAAGCTTTCTTTAAGGTTCTTTGTGTGTCCCACTAGGGATGTTCAGTTAAATTGCTGGATTTTTTGTCTTGTTAAATTTGAATACTTTAAAATTGAGAATGTATGTTCCTTTGCACATCATAGAAAGCATACAAATAGCAAATAAGGAGATAAATTTGGCATTGCATGACATTAACAAAGAATTAATATCATATAAATCTAAAACCTTAAAAATTAATGTGAAAAATGGCAAACATTAACAGAAAAAGTAGTAAATGAAACATGAACATCAGTTTCATATTTGGGAAGACCAAATGGCCAATAAATATGAAAAGCTGCTATTTTTATTGAGGTTTTCCAATTAAAATCATAGTGATACACCATATTATAACCTAGCAGTTTCATTTCAAGAGATACTGTGGCAGGCTGTTGTGACTCATGCCTAAAATCCCAACACTTTGGGAGGCCAAGGCAGGAGGATCACTTGAGCCCAGGAGTTTGAGAACAGCCTGGGCATACTGTTGCAGATGTTTACCAAGAGAATATTTGCAGTATCATTGTTCATAATAGAAAAAAGCAATTGAAAACTAAAAAATGCACAGTTATAGTAGAATGTATTATAAGATGTGGTGTATTCATACATAGGAAAAATAGGCAGCAGTGGAAAATGAAAGAACTAACGTTATACGTGACGAAATGTGTTAATCTAAAAATATAGGAAAAAATAACAAAAATAAAAAATAAAAAAATAGGATGTATAAAATAAGCTAGAACAAAGAAGTTCATTCAATGTAATGCTATTACATAAAGTATAAAATTCATGGATATATGCATAGCACATAGGAGCCATGAATATAAGCAAGGAGAATTATTAATATAAAAATTTAATATATTAATTTACTCCTGAGGGTGGGGGAATCCCATCTGGAAGGTCTGCATATGTGTTTGCTAGCGTCTGGAATTTATGTATTGGTCTAGTTGGTTGGTATGAGTGTGTATCAACTGTATTTTAAAATTTATATATAAATCTATTAATTTTTATTTGTGTGCTGTAATCTCTAGTTTTTAAATATATGAACAGAAAAGTATAAAAATAAAGCAAAAATTTAAAAAAGATAGAATTTGACCCAATATATTGCTATGACAGGAAATGTTGAATAGATTAATGTTCAAATTAAAAGATAATTTTAATCTTAAAATTAATTGGGCTTAAAAAATTCACTCTATGCTAGTTATATGTCATAACATATGGAAATATTAGAAAGTAAAGGATGGGAAATCATATAAAAGAATGATCCTAATAGAAAAGAGTTGGTATTGCCATTACAATATAGAATTTAAGGCATAAAGAAGGAGTTTATTTTCACTGTCTTCAGTATCTATGTTCCTATTTATTCCCTATGCCTGCTCCAAACAGGCCTCTATCCTCCACATCCCAAACCAGCTACTGATAATATCACCAGGAATCTCTATATATAAGAGGGGTCAAATCAGTCCTTATCTTACCTGACGTCAGCATTAAATCAAATTAATCGCTCTGTCCTGAAAAATATTTTTACTTCCTGAACACTTATTCACTTATTCTCCTGCCTCATGGAGTCTTTTTTGCTAGTTCTTCGCTGTTTCCCTAACCTCTAAATTTTGGATGCTTTAGGACCCAGTCCTCAAATTTCTCCTCTTTTGAATCCTCATTAACGCCTCGTGTAATAGCATCAAGTCTCATGGGTTTTAAAGAGCATTATTATACTAATGAGTATCAAATTAGTATGTATAGACCAGACCTCCGTCCTGTATTTCAGACAAATATTCAACTGTATGGTTAACAGTTCTACTTGTATATTTTACAAGCATGTTAAATTTCGTATGTCCAAAATCTAAGTTCTGAATTCCCACCCCTCTCCAAGGACTTTTCCTCCTAGACTTCCACATCTCTGTAAATATTACCTCCATTTTTCCAGTTGCACAGGTCAAAACATTTCTGTGTCATTTTTGATCTGTTTGTTTTTTAAATTCCATATCTTATTTATGGGAAAGTTATATATATTTAAAAATATATCTAGAATCTAACCACTTCTCACTTTCTCCATCTCTATCACCCTGTAAAAGTCACCATCGTTTTCTCCTTGGTTAATTGTGATAAACTCCTAGCCTGTCTCCCTCCTTTCATTCTGACCACCCTACAAACATCCAGTTATATTTTTTGTTTCCTCTTAAAAATTATATATATTTAAGGTGTACAACATGATGTTTTGATATATATATATAGTGTAATGGTTACAATAGTCAAGCAAATGAACATATTATCTCACATAGTTACCTTTTTTTGTGGCAAGAGCACCTAAAATCTCTCTTAGCAAAAATACCAAGTATAATATAATATTATCAGCTGTTGCCCTCAGGTTGTATATTAGATCTCTAGACTTATTTATCCTACATATCTACAACTTGGTATTTTTTGACCTACATATCCCCGTTCTCCCTCATCCCACCCTTGGTAACCACTGTTTTATTATCTATGTCTATATACTTTTTTTTTTTAAAGATTCTATGTATAAGTGACATTATGAAGTATTTTTCTTTCTGTGTTTGACTTATTTTACTTAGCATAATGTCCTCCAGTTTCATCCATATTGTAGCAAATGGCAGGATCTCCTTTTTTTAAAGGTTTAATTCTATTCTATTCTCTCTCTATATATATACACATATATATACACACACACATATATACATATATACACATATATACACACACATATATACACATATACATATATACACATATATGCATATATATACACACATATATATACACACACACATATACATACACACACATCACCATTTCTCTGTTTATCATAAGTGGACACATACTTTAGTTGTTCCCATATCTTATATCTTGGCTATTGTGAATAATGTGGCAATGAACATGTGAGTGCAGATAGATATCTTTCTATGGTGATGATTTCATTTCCTTTGGGTATATACCCAGAAGAGGGATTGTTGGGTCATATGGTAATTCTACTTTTAATTTCTTTACAAATCTCCATACTGTTTTCTGCAATGGCTACACCAGTGCACCTTTTCATATACATGTTGACCTTGTTATGTCTTCTTTGGAGAGATCTCTAATCAGGTCTTTTGACCATGTTTTAATTGGATTATTTGCATTCTTGCTATTGAGTTGTTTGAGTTACTTATATATTTTGGATATAACTCCTAATCAGATATGTGGTTTGCAATATTTTTTCTTATTCTGTAGGTTGTCTCTTCGCTCTGTTGACTGTTTCCTTTGCTGTGCAGAAGAAACTTTTTCATTTGGTACAATCCATTTGTTTATTTTTGCTTTCGTTGCCTGAGCTTTGTGGGTCATATTTTTTGAAAAATTGAGATGTAGTTTACATTCAGTAAGTTTCACACCATTTATGTACATCATTTTGGGAACTTTGACAGATGAATACAGTCATGTAAACACCACCTAGTCAAGTTAGTGAACATTTCCATTACTCCCTGAGGATTTTTCCATGACTCTTTGTATTCAACCCAGGCCAAGTTTTTGGCAGCTTGTTTTCTATTTTCTATTCCTATAGTTTTGCCATTTCTAGAATATCATATAAGTGGAATCATATAAAATATAGCCTTTTGAGTCTGGCTCCTTTCATTTAGCATAGTGCCTTTCAGATTTATTCATGCTTTTGTGTGTTGTTTCTATTACCTTTTTACTGACAAGTAGCATTCCGTTGCATGGATGTAAACAGTTTATCCACTTATTAGTTGAAGGCATATAGGTAGTTTTTCTGTTTTTGGTGATTATGAATTGAGCTGCTATGAGTATTTGTTTACAAGTTTTTATGTGAATATGTGTTTTCATTTCACTTGGGTAAATGCTTTTGAGTGGCACTGTTGGATCATACAGTAAGTATAACTTTTTAAGAAACTGTCCAACTTTTCCAAAATGGCTGTGCCATTTTATATTCTTACCAACAATATATGAGGGTTCCATTTGCTCTACATCATCACCAGCATTTAGTATTGTTAGTTTAAAAAAAATTTTTTTTGCCATCTAATAGTAGTATCTCATTGTGACTGATGCTGTTGCGTATCTTTTTATGTGCTGATTTGCCATCAGTTCATGCTTGGCAAAGTGCCTGCACAAATCTTTGGACATTTCTTTTATTGAGTTGTTTTTGTTACTGAGCTTTGAGAGTTCTTTACTCTGGATACAAGTCCTTTATTACAGATGTACATAGGTAATTTGCACATGTCTTCTCAGAACCTGGGGCTTGTATTTTCATTTTCTAAGAGTATCTTTTGGGCCAGGTGCGGTGGCTCATGTCATATGGCTTGTCTTAATTAGTCTGTTTGTGTTGTAAAGTACATTGATTGGTTTTCAAATGTTGAACTAGTCTTGGATTCTCAGGATAAGCCTCATTTAGTTATTATATTATCCTTTTATATAATCCTAGTTATTATATTATCCTTTTATATATTGTTAGACTCAGGTTGCTTATATTTTTTGAAGCCTTTTGTACTATATTCATGAGGAATATTGTTTTTTTTTTTTTCATTGTCTTGGATTATATTTGTCTGATTTGAGTGTTAGAGGTGTTATAAAATGAGTGTCATAAAATGAGTTGGTAAGGGTTCCTTCTTTTGTATTTTGGAAGAGTTTGTCTACAATTGTTTATTTCTTACACATTGTTAGCATTCCCCAGTGATGCCATCCAGGCCCAGATGCTATCTGGGCCTGGAACTATTGGAATGTTTTAAACTACACATTTATTTCTTTAAGAAACATAAGACTAAGTAAGTCTTTTTTCTCAGGTGAGCTCTTGTACCTATTGGATTTGTTCGTTTCCTGGAATTTATAATATGCTCTTTTTCTCCTTTTACTGTTCGTAGGTTCTGTAGAGATATCTCTTCTTTCATTCCTACTCTTTATAAATTTGTGTCTTTTTTGTCTTGATCGATCTAGCTAGAGGTTCATCAGTTTAATTTTTTTAAGTTTTATTTTCATTGATTTACTTTATTTTTATTCCAGTTTTATTAATTTTTGCTCTTTATTATTTCCTTTTTTCTTATTTTGTTCCTCCTTTTCTAGTTTCAGTGGAAGCTTAGATCATTTATTTGACACATTTTTCTTTCCTATTATAACCATTTAGTACTACAGATTTCCCCCTAAGCAGTATTTTATGTGTTATTGCATTTTGATTTTCATTCAGTTCTATATATTTTCTAATTTCTTTTTAATTTTTTGATACATCAGCTATTTAGAAGTGTTTTTGTTTAATTTTTAAAATTTGGATATCTTCCTGAAATCTATTTGTTTGAAATCTAATTTTTAAGGGAGAAGTTTAAATTACTGATTTGAGAGTTTCTTTTCGGATATAAGCATTTAATATTCTCTCTCTCGCTCTCTATATTTATCTATATATTTTTTTTAAGACAGAGTCTTGGAGTCTCGCCCTGTCGCCCAGGCTGGAGTACAGTGGTACAACCTCGCTCACTGCAACCTCTGCCTCCTGGGTTCAAGCGATTCTCCTGCCTCAGCCTCCTGAGCAGCTGGGATTACAGGTCTGTGCCACCACACTCGGCTAATTTTTGTATTTTTAGTGGAGACCGGGTTTCACCACGTTGGCCAGGCTGGTCTCGAACTCCTGGCCTCAAATGATCCACCCACTTCGGCTTCCCAAAGTGCTAGGATTACAGGCATGAGCCACTGAGCACAGCCCTTAATTCTATATATTTTTATTTAAGCACTGCTTTAGCTGCATTCCACAAATTTTGATATGTTGTATTTTATTAATTTTTATGCTTTCAAAACATTTTCTAAATTCTTTTGAGACTTCCTCTTTATGTATTATTTAGGAGCGTATTCGGTGTAATTTCCAAGTGATTAGAACTTTTTCAGTTATCCCTCTGTTATTAATCTTATTGATATATAGTTTAATTCTATTATAGCCAGAGAACATACTTTACATTATTTTAAAATTTAAAGTTAATTTGTTAATTTCAAATTTGTTTAATTAATTTGCTAATTTTATCACCCACAATATAGTCTGTCTTGGTGAATGTACCATATACATCTGAGAAGAATGTTTATTATATATTTTTGAGTAGAATGTTCCATATTGTCTGTTCAGTTCAGTTGGTTAATGGTGTTGATGAGTTCTATATCTTTGCTGATTTTTTTGTCTACTGGTTCTATCTTAGGAGTGTCGAAGTCACCACCTATAATTGCAGACTTGTTTATTTCCTATTTCAGTTCTATTGGGTTTTGCTTCATTTATTTAGCTCTTTTGTTAGTTCACCTTATACCCATTGGTATATTGTGTCATCTTGGTGAATTGGCCCTTTCATTCATGTATGTGTCCTTGTTTGCTTTGAAATTTAGTTTGTCTGATTTTAATATAGCCATTCCAGCTTTCTTTCATTTCTCTCTCATGGTATGTGATGTATCTTTTGCCAACTTTTTACTTTTAACCTACCTATATCATTATATTTGAAGTCAGTTTATTATAGATAGCATATAGTTAGGTCATGTTTTTTATTCAGTCTGACAATATGTCTTTTAATTGGTTTGTTTAGACTAATGTAATTATTGGTATGTTTGGATTTAGGTCAACCTTTTTATTATTCCTTTTCTTTTTTTTTCTTTTTTCTTTTTTTTTTGCTTCTATTGCCCATTTTCTGCATTCTTTGTGTTATTTGTAACTTTTTCTATTACATTTTAATTTATGTACTGTGAATTTGGACATATATATCTTTTTTTTGTATAATTGTTTTTAGTGATTGCTCTAGGGATTTCTAAACACATACTTTTCAGTTTATTTCGAATCAATATTTTACCATTTCAATAAGAATGTAGAAACCTAACCACCATACCCCCATAGAGATTTTTTTTTCCTTTCTCTCCCTACCGGCCCCACCCCAAGAGAGAGGGTCTCACTCTGTTGCCAAGGCTGGAGTGCAGTGGTGCACTCATGGCTCACTGCAGCCTCAAGCTGCTGGGTTCAAGTAATCCTACCACCTCAGCCTCCCAAGTAGGTAGGACTACAGGTGCATGCCACAAAGCCCAACTAATTTTTTTATTTTTTTGTGGAGACAGGATCTTGCTACGTTGCCCAGATTGGTCTAGTACTCCTGACCTCAAGAGATTCTCCTACCTCAGTCTCCCAAAGTGCTGGGATTATAGGCATGAATCACCACTCTCAGCTGAAATTTCTTTATGTAATGATTGTCTTATATATCTTCATATGTTAAAAAGCCCACCAATGTTTTATTTTTTACTTTCAAGCATGTTTTAAATAACTTAAAAGGAGAATAGTCTATTATATTTATCCAGACCTTTACCATTTATCTTGCTGTTCCTCTATTCGTGATGTTTCAGGTTTCCTTCTGTTATCATTTTCTTCTGTCTGAAATACTCAGGTTAGTGGTTCTTTTAGAGCAGTTCAGTTGGCTATGATTTATAGTTTTCTTTCTTCTGAGAATGTCTTTATTTCACCTTATTGCCAAGGATATTTTCACTGGATAAAGAATTCTGGACTGACAGTTCTTTTCTGTTAGTGATTCAAAACTGTTGTACCACTTCTTTCTGTCCTCCGTGGTTTTTCGTATAAAATTTTGTAGTCATTCAAATTGTTCCCCTACAAGTAATGCATCTCTAGCTACTTTCAAGATTTTTATTTTTTTCATCTTAAGTTTATAGCAAGTAGAGTGTGATGTGCCTTGGTATGGAGTTCTTTGGGTTTATCCTGGATAGGATTGTCTGTTTCTTAAATCTGTAGGTTTGACTTTAGACAAATTTGGGAAGTTTTCAACTGTTATTTCCTTAAAAAAATTTTTAGCCCTGCACTTCTTCTCTCCTAGACCTTTTGTTGTCCCACGGGTTCTTAAGGTTTGGCTGATTTTTTTTTCAGTTTCTTTTTTTTCTGTTGTTGAGGTTGCTTTTCTGTTTTCGGTTCAGTTTCTGTTGATTCTGGTTGCTTTTAATCTTTGTCACCCATTTTAAGCACCTTAATTACTATTGCTTTGGTGTACTTTTCATGTTTCTTGTGCTTGAACTCACTGAGTTTTTAAAATATGTGTGTTTTTACATTTTTAATCAAATTTGGAAAGTGTTCAGCTGTTCCTTTAAATTTAAAATTTTAATTAAAAAATTAATAGACTGAGTGTGGGAGCTTATGCCTGTAATCCCAGCACTTTGGAAGGCCAAGGCAGATGGATCACCTGAGGTCAGGAGTTCGAGACCAGCCTGGCCAACATGGTGAAACCCCATCTCTACTAAAAATACAAAAATTCGCTGGGTGTGGTGACGCACACCTATAATCCCAGGTACTCGGAAGGCTGAGGCACGACAATCACTTGAATCCGGGAGGTAGAGGTTGCAGTGAGCCAAGATTGTACCACTGCATTCCAGCCTGGTTGACAATGAGACTCTGTCTTAAAAAAAAAAAAAAAAAGATTAATAATGTTTTCCTGTTCTTTTTTCTCTTTCTCTCAAGACTCCAATTACATGTATAATTTATATTAGGGCACTTGAAGTTGTCCCATACTTCATTAATGCTCCGTTTTGTTGTTGTTGTTTTTCAGACCTTTTACTCTGTTTTTGTTTTAAGTAACTTTTATTCCTCTCTTCAAGTTTATTAGCCTTTTCTTCTACAGAGTCTATTTTTAATCCATCCAGTGTGTGTGTGTGTGTGCGCGTGCGTGTGTATGTGTGCGTGCGTGTGTATGTGTATGTTTTAAAATCTCAGCTGTCGTCCTTTTCTCATCTAGAAGCTTGATTGGATCCTCTTTTATACCGCCTATATATATATATTTTAATATGCTCGTGTTTTTCTGTACTTTATTGAATACACAAAATATAGTTATGATTTTTTTTTCTTTTTTTTGCTAGCAAAGTATAAATCCAGGATTTGGATTCATATCTATCTGACTGCTATAGTTCAGTGGCTGGCAAATTATGGCCTATTGACTGAAACTAGCCTGCTATGGGCCAATGTGATAACGCTGGTCATTTACATATGGCCTCTTGCTGTTTTTATGCTACAAAGGCAGAGCTGAGCTGTTTCAACAGAGACCTTACGTCTTAAAAAGCAAAAAATATTTACTATGTGACATTTGTAGGAAAAGTTTGCTGAGTTCTGCTTTAGAGGCATTTTTATTTATAAAAAACCTGAGGTGCCAGTTCTCATGTAGCATTTTTAATTTTTGACCTTCACTAAACACTAACAGCATAATATTGAGTTTTATTTTTATGAAGGCAGTGGAGACTGTAAACAAGGCTCATATGGTTCAGGTATGAAGCTGTGCAATGATCTGATTTGGTAGTGATACAATTTGGAAAACCTTAGATAGTAGAATAGTTAGCACACCCCTAAGTTCAGTGGTTTTTACATTTAGCATGTGTAAGGTTCACCTGGGAAGCTCGTTGAAACAGATTAAAGGACTCTGTATCAACTTTCTGAATCAGTAAGGTAGGTGGGATATGAGAATATACATTTCTAACAAGTTCCCAGTTCATGCCAATAGTTCTATTTGGGACCATACCTTGAAAATTACTGCTTTAACCCTTTTTAAGTGTATCATTTGAATTTCAGTAAATGTATAAAATTGTATACCAGCACCACAATCCGGTTTTAGAACAATTCCATCATACTAAAGAGTTCCTCATGCACATTTGCAGTCAATCCCAACATTCACCTTCAGCCTGAGGCAACTAGTTATCTTTCTTTCACTATGGTTTTGCACTTTTCAGAAATTTTATATAAATGGAATCATATGATACATAGTTATATACTTGGAATCTTTCACTTAACATAGTATTTTTGAGATTCATCTATGTCATTGCATGTATCAGTACCTTTCTTTTATTGCTAAGTATTATTTCATAGAATGAGCGTACTACATTTTTTTGTCCATTCAACATTTTATGGATATTTGGATTGTTTCTAGTTTTGGCTATTATGAAAAATGCTATTATGACTATTCATGTACAAGAGATGGCCTATGCTTTTGATTAAAAGGAAGTTATAATATATAGATGATGTTCATATATTATGCTATGCTTGTAGTTGACAAAAAATGTTAATATGTTCTTGTTTCCTAATATATTTCCAATAATAATATTTTAATATTTACTATGAATATTTTATGTTCTTGTAATGAACTAATATTTGATAATTTTATGTCAAAATATTATAAATTGGTATATGATAGTCTATAAAAATTTTGTAAAATGTTTCTTTTGAGATAACCAACGTACTCTATAGATGTTAATCTTACAAAATTAATGTACCTACTCTTATTGGTGGGCAAAATTCACCCTGAGCACCTGGAATAAAATAAGTATAAAACAAATAAAACTTAGCTTTTGATTTTGGAAATGTTCCGGTACAGATAACAATAGGGAGAATTGTTTAACGAAATCCTCATGTATCCATCTCACCTAATTTCAACAATTGTTAATAGGTTGACATTCTTTTTTAATCTGTACCTTGCTTCCCAATCTATTTCTGGTATTCTATATTGAATCTCAAAGTCATATCATTTCTTCTGGAAATACTTCACTATATATTGCAAACTGACTAGGACTTACAAAACAAGTATGTATGTAAATTTTTACAGCACCATTATTTCACCTAACAAAATAAGCAATAATTTTTAATATAATCTACTACGCAGTATATGTTTAGTTGTCCCTAATTGTCTGAAATATATTTTTCAAATTGTTTGATTGAACTAGGACGAAACAAGATGCAAACATTGCAATTGACTGATAACACCATTAAGTCAATCTTAATCTCTAATTATTTCTCTTCCCTTGTTTTCCCATGACAATGATTTGTTGAAGAAACTGGTTAATTTGTTGAAGAAACTGGTAGGATTTCTTATGATCTATATTTACCTGACTGTATCTTCTTCATATCATTTAGTATATCCTTTATCCCATGTATTACTAATGAAGTATAAGTACAAAGGATTTAGATATAGAGGATTGAGTATATTCAAGTTTTGGCATTGTTTTTTTCCTAGTAGCAAGAATATGTCTTAGGAAGACTTGTCTATTTCCTATAACATCATAGTATGTCTGTCACTCCCACTTTTACTGATGCTGTGATTCATGATTTGACTCAGGTGTTGTCAGCCTGATCCTTTCATTAACAAGTTTCGCTCCAATCTTTTACCAAATGGTTTTAGCAGCTATTGATGAATATTCCCTAGATTTCCTCTATGTCAGTAGAATTGCAAAATGGTTATCTTCTAATTCCGTCATTTCTTCTGCAATCCTTATGTAAAATTTACTTATGAAGAATGTTCTTTCATCAACTCTTTGGTTACCCTGAAATTCAACTTTTACAGACAAGGAAGGATAAATGCTTGCTTCTTTCTTTTTATTCAGTTTATTGGTTTTCAAAATAATGAGTTGGTGCCCTAGGAAACTCTAAATGTGATTGAGTTTTAAAGTATCATTATGAACTCATGGAGCTTATTTATTCGATGTGTTTAATCCATTTTGGTCATTGTTTTTAGTGGTCACATTGTTTTATTTTTGACTGGTGAACCTCTAAGATTTACTCCTTTGTCCTTTGATTTATGCTAGTATTTTAAAAACTACTTTATTGCTTTTCTGCTACTTTATTGCTCAAGATTTCCCAGGCTCAGATTATACATTCTGTACTCCAGATGTTATTTCTTTGAGGAGAACTAATTAGTGGGAAATGGAATTTATAGACCATAATCTAAGTGATAGGAAGCTTACTCTTCCTGGGTTGTTACTGCTCCTAGATCTTTAAAAATGTCTTTCACAAAGGTACTGGATTTAACACATTTTTCAGTATATGTTCATGTTTTTATCTCTAGGATTGTATCTCTCTCTATATATATACACATGCATATATATATATATATATATTTTTTTTTTTTTTTTTTTTTTTTTTTTGAGATGAAGTCTCGCTCTTGTTCCCCAGGCCGGAGTGCAATGGCGTGATCTCAGCTCACTGCAACCTCCGCCTGCCGGGTTCAAGCAATTCTCCTGCCTCAGCCTCCTGAGTAGCTGGGATTACAGGCGCCTGCTACCATGCCTGGTTAATTTTTGTATTTTTAGTAGAGATGGGATTTCACCATGTTGGACAGGCTGGTCTCAAACTCCTGACCTCAGGTGATCTACCTGGCTTGGCCTCCCAAAGTGCTGGGATTACAGATGGAAGCCACTGCACCTGGCCAGATTGTATATATTTTTGGTATAAGGAAAACAGTATTAACACAATTCAGTTAAGTTTAGCATTCCTTTGATGAGGATATTTTTTTTCCCAGACATTATGTATGGTAGGCACTAGTATTCGATGCAATTGTGGTAGTTGCTTTCTGGAAAGCAATGAGACTTACTGTTGGCATCTATGGGATGATATGTAAGAAAATAAATTTTAATTTAATAAATGAAACAATAAATGGAGAAAATACAGACACAGCACAAAGGTGTTCAAGGAATGCTTCACATTCCCAAGAAAGGTAACATCTGTGCTGGGTATTAAAGGAAGGCTATGGTAACTGTTGCATTGGGTATACAAAAGATTCAGGAAAGGGACTTTCAGACAGAAGAAAAAGCATATGAAAAGATACAGAACAAGGATCAGTACTGACAGTTTGGTGCTATTTGTGTCACCAAGATCAAAGTGGAAAATGACAACAGATGAGGCAAAATCAGCAAAATCTCATATGCCAGGGTAAAGAGCCTAGGCTTATTCTAGAGGCAAATGGGAAATACTGAAGAATGTTAAACAGAAATATGAAATGATCTAATTTTCTCCTCAGAATAATCATTCTGGTAACAGTGAGGAAAATGGATTGGGAGAGGAAATGGCAAATGTGTAAGTTCACTTTTGACTTTACAAACTCGTGCCTAGAATAGTGCTTGGCAGATAGCAGGCACTTAATATTTGTTGAGTGAAAAAACAAAAAGTTGTTATATGAATCAAAAGAAGTAGATAAGTCTGAAGAAAAACCACATGGAAATAGAGACTATTTTTTTTGTTGCTATTACTTGATTTATCTGCTGGCTTATTTGGTATCTTACCATAAGATTTTCATGAGCAAATCAACAAGTAAAATAACAGAATAAAAAAAAAATAGTCGAAGGGTTTGAATAGCAGTCTCACAAAAGAGGAAGTCTGAAGGGTAATTAGATATATGAAAACATGCGCAATTTCACTAGCAATAACGAAGGAAATGCAAATATCTTTTAAATCCCATGAGATGGAAGAATAGTTAAGAGTTTAAACAAAACCCAGTCTTCACCAGGATGTTGAATTGTTGGAATTCTCACATGCTGCTGGTGAGAGTGTAAGTTGGTGAAATCATTATAGAAAGTGGTTTGGCGGTCAGTGGTCATTAAATCAGAAGATGCACATCTCTTTTTTTTTTTTTTTTGAGACGGTGTCCTGTCGCCCAGGCTGGAGTGCAGTGGCGCCATCTCGGCTCACTGCAAGCTCCGCCTCCCCGGTTCACGCCATTCTCCTGCCTCAGACTCCCAAGTAGCTGGGACTACAGGCACCCGCCACCACGCTCAGATAATTTTTTCGTATTTTTAGTAGAGACGGGGTTTCACCGTGTTAGCCAGGATGGTCTCGATTTCCTGACCTCGCGATCCCCCTGCCTCGGCCTCCCAAAGTGCTGGAATTACAGGCGTGAGCCACCGCGCCCGGCCAGATGCACATCTCTTTTGACTCAGTATTTCCACTCAGATATAAACCCTAGAGAAATGCTCATACCTATACAGAAACATGTTCAACAATGTTGATCACAGCATTGTTGATTAAACAAAAAACTTTGAAATAATATAAATGTCTCTCTGCAGGAGAATGGATAAATTGTGATATATTTGTACACCACATACTATTCAGCACTGAAAATGAACAAATTAGAGCAATGTAAATAAAACATGAGAAAAGTTTAAAAACTGATATAGTATTATGTTACATATATAAAGTTAATTATGCAAAATAATATTACATATATGTAATAATAGATCAAAATTCCAAATTTAAGAGGCTAGTTATCTCTGAGAAAGGAAAGCAGGAGGGAAATGGGATTAGCGGAGGTTACACAGGAAGCTTCACCCTTTCTTTAAAAGAAAAAGTCATAAACAGATATAGAAAAATAAAAATTTTATAAAGTTAGATAATGGTCAAAAAAGTATTTGTTATTTTTGTTTTTATATATTTGAAATGTTTTCAGTGAAAATCCTTTGAGCTTAGAGAATTCCAGAATTATCCTTATTCTCAAAGTAAAATATTTTCCTAGCATCTAAATAATTTTAAGAGTTTTTTATTTTGCAGATTTGACTGATGAATTAGCTCAGAAGCTATTTGATGTTTCAGAAATAACTTCGGCAGCAATGGTTTGTTCGTTGCCTACAGCAGTTCCAGAATCTCCTAGAATTCATCCTACAAGAACACCCAAAACACCTCGAACACCTAGGTTACAAGATCCTAACAAAACACCAAGATTTTATCCTGTTGTTAAAGAACCAAAAGCCATTGATGTAAAGGTATACAAAACAACCAGGAATATAAGGCTTGCATTTTGTATCCTTTAACATTACAGAATGAGACGTTGTAATTTCTATAACATCACATTAAAAAGTGTGTGTTATAACTTGTAATATTTCACTTAAAAATCGTACTTTACCATAGTGAGAGTTTCTCAGGTTAAGAAATTTTTTGGTTGGGCATGGTGGTTCATGCCTGTAATCCAACACTTTGGGAGACCAAGGCAGGTGGATCGCTTGTGCCCAGGAGTTGGAGACTAGCCTGGGCAATGCCGTGGGACCCCATCTCTAAAAAAATACAAAAATTAGCTGGGCATGGTGGCATGTGCCTGTAGTCCCAGCTACTTCGGAGGCTGAGGTGGGAGGATTGTTTGAGCCTGTAGGGGTCAGGGCTGCAGTGAGCCATGATCATGCCACTGCACTCCAGCCTTGGCAACAGAGTAAGACCCCATTTAAAAGTAAACAAACAAACAAAAACCTTTTTTACCATTGGATACTGTAATTAAAGATGAACAGAAAGCATAATGAAGAATCACACTAAGCTGCACTTCATTTTATCCTTGTGTCACAAACCTACCAAAGGACCTTATTAAGTTTTGTAACTTGTGTGTGAGATTTTTGAGTTTTGTGACTTCATATGATTTCACAATGTGTTATCTACAGTATGAAAATGTTTGAGTTCATTTATAGTCAGAGGGTTTTAATTTACTTGTGAAGTTCACACTATTGAAACTAATTGCAATGCTTGACTTTATTTTCTTTAGAGTCCAAGAAAGAGAAAAACAAGGCATAGCACAAATCCCCCTCTAGAGTGTCATGTTGGTTGGGTAATGGATTCCAGAGACCATGGGCCAAGAACATCCTCTGTCAGGTACTATATTTCTCAAACATTACTTTTTTTGTTCTTGATTTGAAGTTTTTTGAAAACAGTTACTAATTAGATATTTCAAAATATTTAAAAATTAATATGTTAGCAAATTACAGAACAATGAAAATGGTACAAAGAAGCCAAAGAAGAGATAAGTTTTACAAGTATGTTAAGGAAATAATCCAGTAAGACAGTTTTCTTTCCCATTTAAATTATTTTTCACAAATGTGAACTCTTAGATTTACAAACTATGTAGGTCTATGAAAGTTATTATCTTTGGAAAATCCCAGAGTCTTAGTGGCATTTAATAGGTTCTTAGTAGATATTTATTGAGGGCATTAATGTGCTAAACACACTACTCAAACTATATAAATACTATGGAAACAAAGCATTATTATTTTGCTTTTTTCCCCCATTTTTGATAAATCATTTAGATTAGTTGATTTTTAGCAGAAATTTTTTTTTATAAGAAAGAAGAAAATTAATTTAAAAAAAAAGAAGACTAGAGCAAATCTTTTAGAGTGCCAGTGATATGCAAAGCACTGTGGTATGTTTTGTCCTTCAGAGGGGTTGCAGAGGTGATTTATTGCTCATTGCTTTGTGATTCTTTCTTTTAAATAAAAATAGAGACAGAATGTTGCCCTGTTGCCTAGGATAGTCTCAAACTTCTGGCCTCAAGCAATCCTCCTACCTCAACCTCTAAAGTGCTGGGATTTTTTTTATTTTTATTTTTTGAGACGAAGTCTCGCTCTGTCACCCAGGCTAGAGTGCAGTGGCACAATCTTGGCTCACTGCAAGCTCCGCCTCCTGGGTTCAAGCAATTCTCCTGCCTCAGCCTCCCGAGTAGCTGGGACTACAGGTGTGTGCCACCACGCCCGGCTAATTTTTTGTATTTTTAGTAGAGACGGGGTTATGTTAGCCAGGATGGTCTTGATCTCTTGACCTGGTGATCCACCCGCCTCAGGCTCCCAAAGTGCTGGGATTACAGGCGTGAGCCACCATGCCCAGCTAAAGTGCTGGGATTATAGGCATGAGCCACCTCACCTAGCCTGTGTTTCTTAAACACCATTTTGTGTTTATACTAGATATTTTCAGAATAATTAATGGATAGTTTTTCCACTTGAAAACTTTGGGAAAATATGTTTTTGACTGATTACTAGAAAAGGATTAGTTAGTTTCATGAAAAGAAATGCTAGGGAGTTTATCATGCTCTCAAAACCTTGAAATCTGTCTATTTAGTGATACACATTTGATTATTTTACATTGTTCTTACTAGATATATTGTCTCTAAAAGATAAAAAGTGCGTATGTTCTTCTGCACACCTGTGGTATACTAATAGTTATTCTGGGGTTATAAGTGACTTTTCAGTTTTTTTCCCCAGAGTATTTCTTTTTATTGGAGCAGTATATTTAGAGATCAACAACAGTGAAAAACGTTTAATTTACCTAATGAAGGACATCTTGTCTTTGTTGCTTCCAAGTTTTGGGAATTATGAATAAAGCTGCTATAAACATCTATGTAAAGGTTTTAGTGTGGACATATCTTCAAATCCCTTGGATAAATACTAAGGAGCATGATTGCTGGATTGTATGATAAGAATATGTTTAGTTTTGTAAGAAGCTGCCAGCCTGTTTTCCAAAGTGGCCCTATCATTTTGCATACTCACCAGTAATGTTTCTTTTTAACCTTGGTAATGTCTTGTTTTGAAGTCAGCCTTGTCTGATATTTGTATAATTATGCCAGCTTTCTTTAGATGAGTGTTTGCCAGTGTATCTTTTTCTACCTTTTTACTTTTAAGCAATCTCTTTGTTTTAAAGTGGGTTTCACATAGGCAGCATATATTTGGGTCTTTCTTTGCTTTTTATAACCCAGTCTGATAAGGTGTTAATCAGTATGTTTAGACCATCCACATTTAGTGTAGTTACTGATGTGGTTGGATTTAAATCTATCATTTCTTTGTCTCATCTATTCTTTTTTTTTTTTTTTTTTTTGAGACTGAGTCTCACTCTGTTGCCCAGTCTGGAGTGCAATGGCACGATCTTGGCTCACTTCAACCTCCAGCTCCCAGGTTCAGGTGATTCTCCTTCCTCAACCTCCTGAGTAGCTGGGATTACAGGTGCCTGCCACCACACCCAGCTTATTTTTGTATTTTTAGTAGAGATGGGGTTTCACCATGTTGGCCAGGCTGGTCTCGAACTTCTGACCTCAGGTGATCCACCTGTCTTGGCCTCCCAAAGTGCTGGGATTATAGGCATGAGCCACTGTACCCAGCTGCCTCATCTATTCTTCATTCTTTTTTGCTTTTTTTGCTTTCTTTTGGATTGAGTTTTTATAATGACCCTATTTTATCTCTATTATTGGCTGATTAATTATATCTTTTTATTTTTTACTGATCCTCTAGGATTTACAGGTATACCTTGTTTTGCTGTGCTTCATAGATACTGTGTTTTTCACAAACTGAAGGTTTGTGGCAACCCTGTGTCGAGCAAGTTTATCAATGCCCTTTATCCAACAGATGTACTCACTTCATGTCGTCATGTCTCTGTGTCAGCTTTTGGTAATTCTTGCAATATTTCAAACTTTATTATTATTATTATTACTTTTTTTTTTTTTGAGACAGATTCTTGCTCTGTCACCCAGGCTGGAGTGCAGTGGTGTGATCTTGGCTCACTGCAAGCTCTGCCTTCAGGGTTCATGTCATTCTCCTGCCTCATCCTCCTGAGTAGCTGGGACTACAGGTGCCCGCCACCATGCCCGTCTAATTTTTTTTTTTTTTTTTTGTATTTTTTTAGTAGAGATGGGGTTTCACCATGTTAGCCAGGATGGTCTCGATCTCCTGATCTTGTGATCCGCCCGCCTTGGCCTCCCAAAGTGTTGGGATTACAGGTGTGAGCCACTACGCTTGGCCTTTTTTTTTTTTTTTTTTTTTTTTTGAGACAGAGTTTCACTGTGTTGCACAGGCTGGAATTCTGTGGCACAATCATGACTCACTGTAGCCGTAACCTCCCAGACTCAAGTGATCCTCCCATTTCAGCCTCCTGAGTAGCTGGAGATATAGTTGCATGCCACCATGTCCAGCTAATTTTTTTATTTTTTATAGAGATGGGGTCTCACTCTGCTGTCTGGGCTGGTCTTGAACTCCTAGACTCAAGCAATTCTCCTACGTTGCCCTTCCAAAGTGCTGGGATTACAGGCATGAGCCACCATGCCCAGCTACTATTTTGTATTTTATGGTGATCTGTGGTTAGTGATCTTTGATGTTAACTATTGTAACTGTTTTGGCACACCATGAATCCCGCCAAGATAAGACGGTGAACTTAATCAATAAATGTTGTATGTTTTCTGGCTGCTCCACTGACTGGCCATTTCTCCATCTCTCCCCCTCTTCTTGGGCGTCCCTGTACCCTGAGAGACAACAATGTTGAAATTAGACCAACTAATAACCCTACAGCGGCCTCTAAGTATTCAAGTGAAATTAAGAGTCAAAATTCTTCAAAATTAGAAATGCCATCATTAATGACGAAGGCATGTTGAAAGCCCCAAGATAGGCTGAAAGCTAGATGTCTTGTGTCAAACAGCCAAAATATGAAGGCAAAATTTTGGAGGGAAATTAAAAGTGCTACTCCAGTGAAATACACAAATGATAAGAAAGTGAAACAGTTTTATTGATGATAGCGAGAGAGTTTGAGTGGTCTGAGTAAAAGATCAGACCACCCCCAATATTCCCTTAAGCCAAAGAATAATCCAGAGCAAAGCCCTGACTCTTCAATTCTATGAAGAGGCGAGGGAGGTGCAGAAGAAAAGTTGGAAGCTAGCAGAAGTTGGTTAATGAGGTTTAAGAAGCTGTCTCCATAATATAAAAGTGCAAGGTGAAGGAGCAAGTGCTGATGAGGAAGGTGCAGCGAGTTTTAAGGAAGATTTAGCTAAGATAATCAGTAAAAGTGGCTACATTTCTGCCGGTCTAGATCTGAAAAAAAAAAGTGTGGCTACCTTAAACAGTAGATTTTCAATGTAGACAAAACAGCCTTCTATTGGGAGAATAAGCCATCTAGGACTTTCATAGTTAGGAAGGAGCAGTCAATGTTTGGCTTCAGAGCTTCAAGAGACAGGGCTGACTCTCTTGTTAGGGGCTAATGCAGGTGGTGACTTCAAGTTGAAGGCAATGGCAGGGCTCTTTTGAATTATGCTAAATCTACTCATCTGCTTATGCGCTATAAATAGAAAAACAAAGTCTACATGGCAGCACATCTACTTACAGTGTGGTTTACAAAATATTTTAAGCCCACTGTTAAGACCTACTATTCAGAAAAAAAGATTCCTTTCAAAATATTACTGCTCATTGACAGTGTACCTCATCACCCAAGAACTCTGATGAATATACACAAGGAGATTAATGTTTTTTTCATACCTGCTAGCACATTTATTCTGCAGTTCATGGATCCCAAGGAGTCATTTTAACTTTCTAGTCTTATTATTTAGAATATTCATATATAGTCTATTCATAAGGCTATAGCTGCTGCAGCTAGTCTTTCCTCTGATGGACCTGAGCAAAGTAAATTGAAAACATTCTGGAGAGTATTCACCATTCTACATGCCATTAAGAACATTGGTGATTCATAGGAGGAGGTCAAAATATCAACATTAACAGGATTTTGGAAGAAGTTGATTCCTACCCTCATGAATGACTTTGAGAGACTCGGACTTCAGTGGAGGATTTAACTACAGATGTGGTGGAAATAGCAAGAGAAGTAGAATTAGAAGTGGAGCCTGAAGATGTGACTGAATTGATGCAATCTCATGATAAAACTTGAAGGGATAAGGAATTGCTTCTTATGGATGAGCACAGAGAGTGGTTTCTTGAGATGGAATCTACTGGTGAAGATTCTTTGAACATTGTTGAAATGACAACAACAGATTTAGAATATTATATAAAGCAGTGGCAGGGTTTGAGAGCACTGACTCCAATTTTGAAAGAAGTTCTACTGTGAGTAAAATGCTATTAGGACAGCATCCGTACTACAGAGAAATCTTTTGGGAACAGAAGAGTCAATCAATGTAGCAAACTTCATTGTTGTCTTATTTTAAGAAATTGCCACAGCCACTCCAACCATCAGCAACCACCACTCTGATCAGTCAGCAGCCATCAGCATCGAGGCAAAACCCTCCACCAGCAAAAAGAGTATGACTTGCCGAAGGCTCATATGACCATTAGCATTTTTAGCAATACAGTTTTTTAAAAATTGATACATAATAGTTGTACCTATTTTGGGGGTGCATGTGATATTTTGTTACATGCATACAATGTGTAATGATCAAATCAGGGTAATGGGGATATCAATCACCTAAAACATTTTTCTTTATTCTGTTCTATTTTTTTCCTTTTCTTTTAAAGATCTTTTTGTGTTCCAATCTTCTAGCTATTTTGTACTCTACAATATGTTGTTGTTAAGTATGGTTACTCTACTATAAAACACTATATCTTATTTCTGGTACTAACTGCATTTTCGTACTTGTTAACCAACTGCTTTTCACCCCTCTTCGCCCTACCCATTCTAGTCCCTAGTAAGCACTAATCAACTCTCTATCTCTATGAGAGCTACTTTTTTTTTTTTTTTTTTTTGAGACGGAGTCTCGCTCTGTTCCCCTGGCTGGAGTGCAGTGGCGCGATCTCGGCTCACTGCAAGCTCCGCCTCCCGGGTTCCTGCCATTCTCCTGCCTCAGCCTCCCAAGTAGCTGGGACTACAGGCGCCCGCCACTGCACCCGGCTAATTTTTTTGTATTTTTAGTAGAGACGGGGTTTCACCGTGGTCTCGAACTCCTGACCTTGTGATCCGCCCGCCTCGGCCTTTTTTATCTTCCACAATTAGTGAGAACATGTGGTACTTATCTTTCTGTGCCTGGCTTATTTCATATAACATAATGACCTCCAGTTCTATCCATGTTGCTGCAAATGACAGAATTCTTTTTTATGGCTGAATAGTATTCCATTGTATATGTGTGTATGTTTATGTATGTGCATATGTGTATGTGCATATATTTACACATATATACACACATATACATATACATACACATATACAAATACCCATATATATAATTTTCTTCATTAATCCATTGATAGACACTTAGGTTTATTACATATCTTGGCTGTAGTGAATAGTGCTGCAATAAACATGGAAGTGCAGCTGTCTTTTTGATATACTGATTTCCTCTATTTTGAATATATACCCAGCAGTGAGATTGCTGGATCATATGGTAGTTCTGTTGTTAGTTTTTTTTTGAGGAACGTCTATTCTGTTTTCTGTAGTGCCTGTACTAATTTACATTCCCACCAATGGTGTTTCGAAGCATTCTCCTTTCTCTGTATCCTTGCAACATCCATTAATTTTTGTTTTCTTGATAAAAGCCATTTTAACTGGGGTGAGATGCTTTATCATTGTAGTTTTGATTTTCATCTTCTTGATAATTAACAATGTTGAGCATTTTAAAATATACCTGTTGTCCAGTTGATGTCTTCTTTGGAGAAATGTATATTAGATCTTTTGTCAGTTTTAAAATGGGATTATTTGTGTTTTGTTTGTTTGTTTTGCTACTGAGTTGTTTGAGTTCCTTGTATATTCTAGTTATTAGTCCTTTCTTTTTTGGATGGATAGTTTGCAAATATTTTCTCCCATTCTGTAGGTTGTCTCTTCACTTTGTTGATTCCTTCATTTGCTATGCAGAAACTGTTTTGCTTGATATAATCTCATTAGTCTATTGTTGCTTTTGTTGCTTGTGCTTTTAGCGTCTTACACAAAATATCTTTGCCTAGACCAATGGCCTGGAATGTTTTCCCAACATTTTCTTCTAGTAATTTCATAGATTTGGGTCCTAGTTTAAGTCTTTAGTCCATTTTGATTGGCTTTTTGTATATGGTAGAGATAGAGGTCTAGCTTCATAGTTTTGCATATGTTTATCTAGTTTTCTTAGCACCATTTATTGAAGTGACTGTCCTTTCCTCAATGTATGTTCTTGGTACCTTTGCCAAAAATGAATTGACTGATAATGTGTAGATTTTTTTCTAAATTTTCTTTTCTGTTCCATTGGTCTGTGTGTCTGCTTTTACACCAGTATCTTGCTACCTTTGTTACTACGGCTTTGTATTATATTTTGAAGTTGGATAGTGTGATGCCTCCAGCTTTATTCTTTTTGCCCAGAATTACTTTGATTTTTCAGGGCCTTTTATGGTTCTATATAAATTTTAGGATTGTTTTTTCTATTTCTGTGAAGAATGTTTTAGGTATTTTGATAGGGATGGAATTAAATCTGTAGAAGTTACTGAGTAGTATTGACATTTTAACAATGTTGATTTTTCCAATCCATGAGCATGCGATATCATTCCCTTTTTTGTGTGTGACCTCTTAAATTTCTTTCATCTGTGTTTTTTAGTTTTCTTTGTAGAGATCTTTCACTTTGGTTACACTTATACCTACTTTATATATTTTTGTAGCTGTCTTGATTTCTTTTTCAGTTTGTTTGCTGTTGGCATATATAAATGCTACTGATTTTTGTATATTCATTTTGTATTGTGCAACTTTACTGAATTGATCCAAATTTTTGGTAGAGTCTTTAGAGTTTTCTAAATATAGTATTGTATCATCTGCAGGCAAGGATAATTTGACCTCTTCCTTTCTAATGTGGATGCTCTTTCTCTTGCCTAATTGCTCTTGCTAGGACTTACAGTACTATGTTCAATTAAAGTGGTAAAGTGGACAACCTTGCCTTATTCCAGATCTTAGAGGAAAGGCCAAGTGCTCATGTCTAAGACAATGAGAAAAAGACCTTGAAGGCATTTTAGAGCTCTCCTGCCACAGGACCAGAGGCCTAAGAGGACAGAATGGGGCCCTGCGCAACCTCGGGAAACTGCTCCCTGCATTCCATCTGCTCTAGCTGTAGCATGGCTAAAAGGGGTCTAGGTACAGCTTGGGGCTGCTGCTTCAGAGGGTGCAAACCATAAACTTGGGCAGCTTCCACGTGGTGTTAAGCCTGCAGGTGGTGCACAGAATGCAAGGGTTGAGGCTTGGGAGCCTCTGCCTATATTTCAGAGGATGTATGGAAAATCCTGGATGTCTAGACTAAAGCCTGCTGTAGGGGCAGAGCCCTCATGGAGATCCTCTACAAGGACAGTGCAGAGAGGAAATGTGGGGTTGGATCCTTCATACAGACTCCCCATTGGGGCACTGCCTAGTGACGCTTTGAGAAGAGGGCCACCGTCCTCCGGACCCCAGAATAGTAGATCCACTGGCAGCCTGCACCCTCAGCCTCAGAAAGCCACAGGCACTCAATGCCAGCCCTTAAGAGCAGCCATGTGGGCTAAACCCTGGAAAGCCATAGGCATGGAGCTGCCCAAGGCTTTGTGAGCCTACCCTTGCACCAGCATATCCTGGATATCACATATGGAGTCAAAGGAGATTATTTTGGAACTTTAAGATTTAGTGACTGCCCTTCTGGGCTTTGGACTTGCATGCAGCCTGTAGCCCCTTTCTTTTGGGCTATTTCTTCCTTTTGTGTATTTACCCAAGGCCTATACCTCCATTGTATCTTGGAAGTAACTACCTTGTTTTTGATTTTACAGACTCATAGGTGGAAGGGACTAGCCTTGTCTCAAATGAGACTTTGGACTTTTGAGTTAATGCTAGAATGAGTTAAGACTTTGGGGGATTGTTGGGAAGGCATAACTAGATTTTGCAATGTGAGAAGGACATGAGATTTGGCAGGGGGCAGGGTGGAATTATATGGTTTGGATCTGTTTCCCCACCGAAATCTCGTGTTCAGTTGTAATCCCCAGTATTGGAGGTGGGGCCTGGTGGGAGGTGATTGGATCATTGGGGCAGTTTTTCATGGTTTAACACCATCTGCCTTGGAGTTGTCATTATGATAGTGAGTTGTGAGATCTGGTTGTTTAAAAGTGTGTGGCACCTCCACTGTCTCTCTTCCTCCTGCTCCAGCTATGTGAAATGCTGCTCCCCCTGCCTTCCACCGTGATTGTAAGTTTTCCTAAGGCCTCCCTAGAAGCTGAGCCAGCATCATGCTGTACTGCCTACAGAACCATGAGCCAATTAAACCTCTTTCTTCTATAATTTACCCAGTCTAGGATATTTCTTTTTTCTTTTCTTTTCTTCTTCCTTTTTTTTTTTTTTTTTTTTTTTTGAGGCAGAGTTTCGCTCTTGTTGCCCAGGCTCAAGTGCAGTGGCACAATCTCAGCTCACTGCAACTTCCGCCTCCTGGGTTCAAGCAATTCTCCTGCCTCAGCCTCCTGAGTAGCTGGGATTACAGGCATGCACCACCACGCCCGGGTAATTTTTGTATTTTTAGTAGAGACGAGGTTTCTTCATGTTGGTCAGGCTGATCTCGAACTCCTGACCTCAGGCGATCTGCCCACCTTGGTCTCCCAAAGTGCTGGGATTACAGGCGTGAGCCACCACGCCCGGCCGGGTATTTCTTTATAGTAATGTGAGAACAGCCTAATACATCTAGCTGAAGGTTTGTTGATTTTGTTTATCTTTTCAAAAAACCAACTTTTCATTTCATTGATTTTTTTGTACTTGTTTTAGTCTCAATTTTATTTATTTCTGCTTTGATCTTTATTATTTCTTTCTACTAATTTAGGGTTTGATTTTTTCTTTTCTAGTTCTTTTAAGTACATCGTTAGGTTGCTTATTTGAAACCTACTTTTTTGATGTAGGCATTTATTGCTATAAGCTTCTCTCTTAGTACTGCTATGCTCAATCTCATAGTATTTGGAAAGTTATGTTTCCATTTTCATTTGTTTGAAGACATTTTGAAGTTTTCTTCTTAATTTCTATATTAATCTATTGATCATTCACGAGCATGTTGTTTAATTTCCACATTTGTGTAGTTTCCAAAATTCTTCATGTTATTGATTTCTATTTTTATTCTGTTGTAGTCAGAGAAGATACTTGATATGATTTTGACTTTTTTTAATTTGTTGAGACATGTTTTATAGCCTAACATATGTTTTATCCTGGAGAATATTCCATGTGCTAATGAGAAGAATGTGTATTCTGCAGTAGAAGGTGAAATGTTCTGTAAATGTCATTAGGTCCAGTTGGTCTAGGTGTAGTTTAACTTCATTGTATCTTTGTTGATTTTCTGTCTGGATGTTCTGTCCATTATTGAGAGATGAATGTTGAAGCCCCCTGCTATTATTTGTATTATAGTCTATCTCTCCTCTAGATGTATTAATGTTTACTTAATATATCTGTGTGCTCCAGAATTGTGTGCATATATTTATAACTGTTACAGCCTCTTGCTGAATTCACCTCTTTCTTTATCATCATACGGTGACCTTCTTTGTCCTTTTTTTACAGACTTTGACTTGGTCTATTTTGTTTGATGTAAGTATGGCTAATTTTTTTTTTTTTTTTTTGCTTCCATTTGCGTGGACTATCTTTTTCCATTGTTCACTTTCAGACTATGTGTGTCTTTATAGGCGATGTGAGTTTCTTATAGGCAATATATAGTTGGATCTTGTTTCTAAAAGTTTTAAAAGTTTTAAAAAATTCACGCAGCCTTGCTTATATCTTTTGATTGAAGAATTTAGTTCATTTACATTCAGTGTTATTATTGATAGATAAGGACTTACAATGCAGTATTTCATTACTTGGTTTCTGGTTGTTTTGTAACTCCTCCCTTACTTCCTTCTTACTGCCTTTGTGATTAAGTGGTTTTTCTCTGGGAGTGTGTTTTAATTCATTGCTTTTTATTTTTAGCGTATCTATTATAAGTCTTTGCTTTGTGGTTACCATGAGGCTTACCAAAGCTGTAGCTATAAGTTATTTTAAACATATGACAACTTAACTTTGATCACAAAGAAAAGGAAAGAATCAAGGGAAAAACTAAAAAATTCTACACTTTAATTCCATCCTCCCACATTTTGACATTTTGTTGTCTTAATTTACATCTATTTATCTTAATAGGTTGCTGTTAATATTTTCAGTAGATTTGTCTTTTAGTCTTCATACTAGAGATATGAATGGATTAGATGTAACAATTACTGCATTAGAGCATTCTGAATTTGTCTACTTTTACCAGTGAGTTTTATACCTTCAAACATTTTTGGTTTTGGACATCAAACTTTGTTTTCTTTCAAATCAAAGAAACTCCCTTTAGCATTTCTTGAAAGATGGGTCTAGTAGTGATGAATTCCCTCAGCTTTTGTCTAGGAAAGACTTTATATCTCCTTCCCGTTTGAAGGGAAACTTTGCTGGGTACAGCATAGTTGGTTGGCAGGTTTTTTTGTTTCCTTTTATCCTGTAGCACTTTGAATGTGTCATTTGACTCCCTCATGGCCTGTTAGGTTTCTGCTGAAAAGTCTCTTGCCAAAAAATCAGAGCTCTTTTATATGTTCTTTTATTTTTTTTTTTCTCTTGCTGTTTTAAGGATCTTCTCTTTGTCCTTGACATTTTCAGGTTTGATTATTATTTGCCTTGGGATCCTCTTATTTGGATTGAATATTGATATGGTTTGGCTGTGTTCCCACCCAAGTCTCATCTCGAATTGTAATTCCCATAATCCCCATGTGTCAAGGGAGGGACCTGATAGGAGGTGATTGGATCATGGGGGCTATTATCCCATACTGTTCTTGTGATAGTGAGTGAGTTCTCACAAGATCTGATGGTTTTATAGGTGTTTGACGGTTCCTCCTTCACACATACTCTTTCTTACCTGCCGCAATGTAAGACGTGCCTGCTTCCCCTCCCACCATGATTGTAAGTTTCCTGAAGCCTCCCCAGCCATGTGGAACTGTGAGTCAATTAAACCACTGTCCCTCATAAATTACCCAGCTTCTGGTATTCTTTATTGCAGAGTGAAAATGGACTAATACAAATATATTTGGTGTTTTCTGACCTTCTGTACCTAGATATTTATATCTTTCTTTAGATTTGGAATATTTTCTGTTATTTCTTTGAATAAGCTTACTACTCCTTGTTCTTAACTCCTCATTGAATGCCAGTGGCTCTTACATTTGTTCTTTTGAGATTATTCTTTATATCTTGCAGGTATTCTTCATTCCTTTTTTTTTCTCCTCTGACTGTATTTTCCAATAGCCTGTATTTGAGCTCACTGATTGTTTCTTGCAATGTGAGAGCCTGTAATCCATTTTTCAGAAAACCTATTTCTGAGTTCCAGGATTTTTTTTTTTTAATTTCAATCTCTTTGTGTTACATTTCTCTGACAAATTTCTGAATTGTTTCTCTGTGTTATCTTGGATTTTGCTGAGTGTCTGTAGAACTCTTATTTTGTTCTTGATCTGAGACCTCACACGTTGCTTTCTTGTTTAGGTTGGTCCCTGACTCTTTGTGCATTTGGGGAGGTCATAGTTCCGTGTTTGCTGTTGTTTCTTGTGGATGTACATCTATGGCTTTGCTTTAAAGGACTTATTATTTATTCCAGTCTTTGCTGTCTTTCTTGTTTTGGTCTTTCTAAGGTATATTTGCTTAGAGATTCTTTGCAGTTGCCTGAATTCCCTTAATACTGTTGTAGATCACTGCCTCCTTTTGGGCACTAGATGGCGCCTTAAGCCCAAGTTTGCCTTGGCTCTCACAAACATTGGAGCACTGCCTGTCAGATGGTGGGGGTGGCAAAGGGGATTACCCCAACTGTGTGGTAAGGCTGGCAAAGGGTTTGTACCCAGAAAACTCATGGATCATGCCTCATACAGTGTGGTCGTGCTGAACAGCCACTCCGATATGGCATCTCTGTTGGCTGAAATAAAGGGGAGAATTTCAGGGCTAGGGTTTCTGTTCCTGTTTCCCCTCTTTTTCTACAGCTGCCTTCGTGGTTTTTTCTCCCTGCTGGCCCTCATGATATTATACTTCTCATGGGTTGAGGCAGGAACAGTTTTCCTGCAAGGGAGCCCAAGATGGTGGGAAAGCTGGCTGTCCTCCACGATCTAACTTTTTCCAATGAAGAAGCTGAGTCTGGGAGGAATTTTTCATGCATAGGGCCTGGCAGATTGCAGAAGGGGCATCATGCATAGAGAAGGCTATTTCTCTTACTGTTTGCTTGGAGTTTTTCAGTTCTCTGTGACTCACGGATAGTATCAGCTTCAGATTTGAGTTCTGGGATATTGCTGATGATAAGCTTTGTGCTAGATATTTGTTTTTGGCTTTCTGTGGGAGAGTGAAGCCAGATTGCTTCTACTCTGCCATTTTGGTGACATAATTGTCTCAATAAAGTATTTTAAAATTAAGGTATGTACTTTTTTTTAGTCATAATGCTATTGCACACTTGGTAGATTACAGTATAATGTAAATATAACTTTTATATTTACTGGGAAACCAAAATATTCATGTGACTTGCTTTTTTGCAACATTTGCTATATTGTGGTGGTCTAGAATTGAACCAGCAATATCTCTGAGACATGACTATATAATTCAGCTGTTCCTTGAATCATGATGTGGTTACATCCTGATAAACCCTTCATAGCTTGAAAATATCGTAAGTTGAAAATACACTTAATACACCTAACTACCAAACATCATGGCTCAGCCAAGCTTACCTTAAATGTACCCAGAACACTTATACTAACCTATAGTTGGGCAAAATCTAACACAAAGCCTGTTTTATAATAAAATGTTGAATCTCTTGTGTAATTTATTGAATACTGAAACCAAAGAACAGAATGATTGTATGGTACTTGAACTATGGTTTCTACTGAATGCATATTGCTTTTGTACCATCATAAACCTGAAAAACCGTAAGTGAAACCATCTTTTAAGTTGAGGACCAGCTTTATACATTTTAACTTACCACAGTCTACTTTCAAATAATCTTATCCCACTTCATGTATAGTATAAGAACCTTACAACATTTAACTTTCATTATTTCTCCCCATTTCTTTTTTTTTCTTTTTTTTTCTTTTTTTTTAATTAGAGACAGAGACTCGATCTTTCACCCAGGATGGAGTGCAGTGGCAAAATCTCAGGTTACTGCAGTCTCAAACTTCTGAACTTAAGCAGTCCTCCCACCTTAGCCTCAAGTATCTGGGACCATGAGTGTGCACCACAATAGCTGGCTAATTTAAAAAAAAAATTTGTTGCGACAAGATCTTGCTATATAATTCAGGCTGGTCTTGAACTCCTGGGCTCAAGCAATTCTCCTGCCTTAGCCTCCCAAAGTATTGGGATTACAATTATGAGTCACCACACCCAATCCCCCATTCTTTGTGCTATACTTTGTTATTATTTTTCTTTAGACAGTTATGTGTACATGTATGTACACATACATATATGTGCACATGTGCATACGCACATATAGTTTGAGTAGATGGTTTAGCACATTAAATCCTTCATGTATATCTATTAAAAAGTTTCTAAATGCCATTGAGAATCTGGGAGATTTCTTTAGTAGGTTCGTAATAGATATTTATTTGCCCATTATTAATATACCCACACACAAACACATACACACATGTATCAGGTATTTATCCTGCTGTGGTTCTCTGATGGTTTCAGATTTATGACTTTTTTAATTGTTAGAATAATTTTTGGCATCATAAATTTTTTTGCCCTGTTTTCTTTGTTTTTTCTTCTTCTGGGTTTCAAATTACATGTATGTTAGACCATTTGATAATACCCATAGCTGGTGGATGCTCTGATGTGTTTTTTCTCCTACTCCCTTTATTTGTTTTTATTTTTATTTTTATTTTTTTTGTTGCCCAGGCTGGAGTGCAATGGAGCGATCTTGGCTTACTTGCAACCCCTGCCTCCTGGGTTCAAACGATTCTCCTGCCTCAGCCTCCTGAGTAGCTGGGATTACAGGCACATGCCACCACGCCCAGCTAATTTTTTTGTATTTTTAGTAGAGACAGGGTTTCACCATGTTGGCCAAGTTAGTCTCGAATTCCTGACCTCAAGAGATCTGCCCTCCTCAGCCTCCCAAAGTGCTGGGATTACAGGCGTGAGCCACTGTGCTTGGCCTCCTACTCCTTTTAAATTGTGTTTCACTTTGTATAATTTTGATTGACTTATATTCAGGTTTCCTGATTCTTTCCTTAGCTGTGTCTAGTGTGCTAATACATCAAAGAAGTATTCATTTCTGATATTGTGTTTTGTATATTTTGCATTAGTATTTGACTATTTATTTATTTGTTTATTTATTTATTGAGATGGAGTTTCGCTCATGTTGCCCAGGCTGGAGTGCAACTCAGCTCACTGCAACCTCCACCTCCTGGGTTCAAGCGATTCTTCTGCCTCAGCCTCCTGAGTAGCTGGGATTACAGGTGCCTGCCACCATACCCTGCTAATTTTTGTATTTTGTTAGAGACAGGGTTTCACCATGTTGGCCAGGCTAGCCTTGAACTCCTGACCTCAGGTGATTCCCCAGCCTTGGCCTCCGAAAATGCTGCGATTACAACTGTGAGTCACCGTGCCCGGCTCCATTTGAATGTTTAAAAATAGTTTTCTTGGCCAGTCACGGTGGCTCATGCCTGTAATCCCAGCACTTTGGGAGGCCGAGGCAGGCAGATCACGAGGTCAGCAGATCAAGAGCATCCTGGCTAACACGGTGCAACCCCATCTCTACTAAAAATACAAAAAATTAGCCGGGCGTGGTGGTGGGCGCCTATAGTCCCAGCTACTTGGGAGGGTGAGGCAGGAGAAGGGCGTGAACCCAGGAGGCGGAGGTTGCAGTGAGCCAAGATGGCGCCACTGCACTCCAGCCGGGCGACAGACCAAGACTCTGTCTCAAAAAACAACAAAAAAAGAGTTTTCTTGGCCGGATGTGGTGGCACTCACCTGGAATCCCAACTACTCAGGAGGCAGAGGCAGGAGAATCACTTGAACCCAGGAGGCAGAAATTGCAGTGAGCTGGGATGGGGCCACTGCACTCCAACCTGGGCAACAGAGCGAGACTCCATCTCAAAAAAAAAAAAGTTTTCTTTTTTTCCTGCTGAAATTCTCCATCTCTTCATGAATGTTCATCTTTTACATTAGATCCTTCAACATATTAATCATGGTTGTTTTAAAGTTCATTTGTGATTATGCTAAAGCTGAGTTATCTGTAAGTCTGGTTCTATTTATTACATTATCTTCTGAATTTTATTTTTTCTTTCTGTGTGTCTTATACATTTTGATTGAATTCTTGATTTTTTTTTTTTTTTTTTTTTTTTTTTTTTTTTTTTTTTTTGAGACGGAGTCTCGCTCTGTCGCCCAGGCTGGAGTGCAGTGGCCGGATCTCAGCTCACTGCAAGCTCCACCTCCCGGGTTCACGCCATTCTCCTGCCTCAGCCTCCCGAGTAGCTGGGACTACAGGCGCCCGCCACCTCGCCCGGCTAGTTTTTTTTGTATTTTTTAGTAGAGACGGGGTTTCACCGTGTTAGCCAGGATGGTCTCGATCTCCTGACCTCGTGATCCGCCCGTCTCGGCCTCCCAAAGTGCTGGGATTACAGGCTTGAGCCACCGCGCCCGGCCGAATTCTTGATTATTACTTCTAGACTTTTTTTTTTTGTTTAAATCTTATCAAATCCCAGTCTGAATAAATCCAACTTTCTTTCTATTATATTTGCTCCTAGTCTACTGAATGTTGCTAAAGTCAGTCCTAGGCTTATTGATAGTAAGATAGATTCATGTGCTGTAATTATAGTTAGAACTTTGATGTTATCTGCATTTCTTTTACTAATCTAAGTATTCGATACTAATTTTATCTTCGTTCTTTCCTTCTGATTGAGCAATTCTTTCTCTCTGCTTTCCTTTCTCTCTCATTGTTCCATCTTTTGAAAACTGTTTTCAAATTTCTATTTGTTAGTCCTCATTTTGATCTACCTCTTTGCTTCCTACTGGCTCCCTGTGGTAAGTATGCCAGTAAGGTATATTTATTCATTGTGGAGAATTTATTTAATGATAGCTACCACTTTTATATGCTTTCAATAAATGGTTCCAGGCACTGTGCTCAACGTTTTACATGGATTATTTGTTTCTCTATGTTTTCTTTAGACAATAAGTTCTTTAATGTAAAGAACTTCTCAGTACCTGACATACTTTGCAGTCAATAAATAACTACATGAATGAAACTACGGATTCCATATAGAGACAGGGAAGTTTATAGCTGTAAATGCCTACATTTAAAAAAGAAAAAAGATCAGAAATCGGCCACCTAGCTTTATACTTTAAGGAACTAGAAAAAGAAGAGCAAACTAAACCCACAATAATAGAGAAAATCAAGGAAACTAAAAGTTGATTCTTTGAAAAGATCAACAAAACTGATGAAACTTTAGACTGATAAAGAAAAAGAGAAGATGCAAATAACTAAAATCAGGAAAAAAACAAAACAAAACAAAACTGGGGACATTACTACTGGTTGACCTTACAGAGATAAAAAGGATAAGAGAATACTGTGGGCTGGGCATGGTGGCTCACGCCTGTAATCCCAGCACTTTGGGAGGCCGAGACGGGCGGATCACGAGGTCAGGAGATCGAGACCATCCTGGCTAACACGGTGAAACCCCGTCTCTACTAAAAATACAAAAAAAACTAGCCGGGTGTGGGGGCTCATGCCTGTAATCCCAGCTCCTTGGGGGAAGTGGGGATGGGGGTGGGGGGGGGTGGTGGTGTGCTGAAGCAGGAGAATTGCTTGAACCCAGGAGGTGGAGGTTGCAGTGAGCTGAGATCTCGCCACTGTACTCCAGCCTGGGCCACAGAGCGAGACTCCGTCTCAAAAAAAAAAAAAAAAAAGAACAGTTCTATGTCAACAAATTAGATAATCCAGAGAGTGGGGACGTACTGCTTTGGAGCGGGAATCTTCGTTGCGCCAGCGACTAAAAAGAGAATTAAATATGGGTGATGTTGAGAAAGGCAAGAAGATTTTTATTATGAAGTGTTCCCAGTGCCACACCGTTGAAAAGGGAGGCAAGCACAAGACTGGGCCAAATCTCCATGGTCTCTTCGGGCGGAAGACAGGTCAGGCCCCTGGATACTCTTACACAGCCGCCAACAAGAACAAAGGCATCACCTGGGGAGAGGATACACTGATGGAGTATTTGGAGAATCCCAAGAAGTACATCCCTGGAACAAAAATGATCTTTGTCGGCATTAAGAAGAAGGAAGAAAGGGCAGACTTGATAGCTTATCTCAAAAAAGCTACTAATGAGTAATAATTGGCCACTGCCTTATTTATTACAAAACAAATGTCTCATGACTTTTTTATGTGTACCATACTTTAATAGATCTCATACACCAGAATTCAGATCATGAATGACTGACAGAATATTTTGTTGGGCAGTCCTGATTTAAAACTAAGACTGGCTTGTGGTTAAATGAATATGTTCAGTTTTTGAATTTTAATAGTAATTCCAATTCAGTAAATGCTATCACTGTTTACCCCTTCTAAAGATATGATTAGACTTTGTTAGTAATGTTCAACTTTTCGCAAAGATGGTGAGTGCCATCTTAAAACTTACTGGAGATTGGTTTTATATTTAGATTTATATAGCTGGTTATGTGAATATATTTAAATACTGGGGAAATTCCTTCACTGTCTCAGAACTAAGCAAGATTCACCTGTGTTTTGTGTTCATTTGCCTCTTAAAGGCAAGGGTTGAAGATAAATAAGGTAGCAATGTCTAAAGTTTTGGCCTTAATGATGCCAATCTAATTATAATTCCCTGTATTTAAAATGGTTCCTTTTACTTACTGAAAAGCATTTTAGTATGGTTTATGTATAATATTAAAGATTATTCAACACTTCTCACATCTTACAAATCTATAAGGTCACATGCTTTTAAAATAGTAGCAAGTTAAACTTCACTCTTGAATTCTTTACAATCTAAGTCAAACTAAGTTATAATTTAGGATTGTCTTTAAACAGCCATTCAGAAACATAAAACTGTAGAACTGTGTATTTGTGATTGGGAATGGTGCTTTTGCCAACTTAAAAGGATTAAAGTAGCGGAGATATACACAAATTTTAAAATGTGTGATCGCAAGACTAAAGATAATTAAAAAGAAAACCACAGATCATGAAAAAAAAAAAAAAAAAAAAATTAGATAATCCAGAAGACATTTGCAAATTCCTTAAAACCTACTTAAACTGATTCAAGAAGAAATAGAAAATCTCAACTGACCTATAACAAGCAAATAGATTGAATTAGTAACCAAAATCTTTCCAACACAGAAAAGTGCTAAATCAAATGGTTTCACCAGTGAGTTCAACCACATATTTAAAGAATTAGGCCAGGCGCAGTGGCTCATGCCTGTAATCCTAGCACTTTATGAGGCTGAGGCAGGTGGATCACAAGGTCAGGAGTTCAAGACCAGCTTGGCCAATATGGTGAAACACCTTCTCTACTAAAAACACAAAAATGAGCTGGGCATGGTGATGGGTGCCTGTTGTCCCAGCTGCTCAGGAGGCTGAGGCAGGAAAATCACTTGAGCCCGGGAAGCGGAGGTTACAGTGAGCCAAGATCGTGCCACTACACTTCGGCCTGGGCAACACAGTGAGAGTCTGTCAAAAAATAAAAAAATGAAAAAGAAAAACAAAACAAAAAATTAACACCCAGCCTGGGCAACATGGTGAGACCAGGTCTCTACTAAAAATCCAAAAAATTAGCCAGGCATGGTGGTACGTGCCTGTAGTCTTAGCTATTTGGGAGGCTGAGGTGGGTGGATTGCTTGAGCCCAGGAAACTGAAGCTGTAGTGAACCATGACCATACCACTGCACTCCAGCCTGGGTGACAGAGCAAGACCCTGTCTCAAAAAAATAAAAAAGAAAAACGAATTAACACCAATCCTTCTCAAATTCTTCCAAAAAAATTGAAGATGAAGGAATTTTTTTTTTTTTTTTTGGAGATGGAGTCTCACTCTGTCTCCCAGGCTGGAGTGCAGTGGCACAATCTCGGCTTACTGCAACCTCTGCGTCCTGAATTCAAGCAGTTCTCATGCTTCAGCCTCCTGGGTAGCTGGGACTACAGGCACCTGCCACCATGCCCGGCTACTTGTTGTATTTTCAGTAGAGATGGAGTTTCCCCATGTTGACCAGGCTGATCTTGAACTCCCAACCTCATATCCACCCACCTCGCACTCCCAAAGTGCTGGGATTATAGGCGTGAGCAAAGGAACATTTTCTTACTCATTCTACAAAGCCAGCATTACCCTGATGCCGCAACTGGATAAAGATATCACAAGAAAATTACAGGTCAAAATCCCTTTTTAATATAGACGTGAAAGTCCTCAAGAATATATTAGCAAACCGAATCCAACAGCATAGTAAAAGGATTATTTACCATGGCCAGGTAGGATTTTCTTAGTAATGCAAGAGTGATTTGACATAAAATCAATAAATGTAATACATGATATTAATAGAACTAAAGAAAAAAAATGCATGATCATCTCAATTGACACAGAAAAGGCATTTGACAAAATTCAGTACCCTTTCATGATTGAAAACTCTCAGAAAGCTAACGGAGGGAAAATACCTCAACATGATAAAAAGTGCTTATGAGAAACCCATAGCTAACATCATGGTCAGTGGTGAAAGACTGAAAATTTTCTCGCTAAGATCAGGAACAACACGAGGATGCCTGTGCTCTCCACTACTGTTCAATGTTGTACTGAAAGTTCTAGCAAGAGCTAGGTGACAAGAAAAAAACAACATTGTATTTGAAAGGAAGATGTAAAACTATATTTACAGATAACATGATTCTACATATAGAAAATCCCAAAGAATCCACCAGGAAATTACTAAAGCTAATAAAATCAGCAAAGTTGCAAGATACAAAGTCAGCACACAAAAATCAGCAGTGTTTCTATATATCAGAAATGAATAGTCTGAAATGAAAACTAACAAAGCAATCCTATTCACATTAGCATCTAAAAGAATTAAATAGGCCTGGAGTCACAACACTTTGGGAAGCTAAGGTGGGTGGATGGCTTGAGCCCAAGAGTTCAAGACAAGCCTGGGCAACATGGTGAGACCACGTCTCTACAAAAAATACAAAAATTAGCTGGGTATGATGGTACGCGCCTGTGCCCCAGCTACTTGGGAGGCCGAGGTGGGAGGATCACTTGGGCCTGGAAGGTAGAGGTTGCAGTGAGCCGAGATCATGCCACTGCACTTCAGCAGCCTGGGTGACAGAGTGAGACCCTGCCTCAAAAAAAAAAAAAAAAAAAAAGGATGAAATATTTAGGAATAAACCTAACCAAGGAATTGAAAGACTTGTACCCTGAAAACTCTAAGAAAAAATTAGAGTTTTTTTAGACTCTAATTTTTTAGTGAAAAAATTGTGGGACACCTAGACAAATGGGAAGACAGCCCATGTTTATGGGGAAGAAGATTTAACATTGTTAAGACATCAATATTACCTGTCTTAGTCCTTCTTTATGTTGCTATAAAGGAATAGATGAAGCTGGGTAATTTATAAAGTAAGGAAGTTTATTTGGCTCATGGTTCTGCAGGCTGTGCAAGAAGCATGGTGCCAGTATCTACTTGGCTTCTGGTGAAGGCCTTTGGCTGCTTCCACTCATGGCAGAAAGTGAAGGGGACCTGCATGTGTGGAGAGCACATGGCAAGAGAGAGAAGGGGAAGGTCCTAGGCTCTTTGTTTCACAACCAGCTCTTGTGGGAACTAGTAGAGTAAGAACTCTTTCCCTCTTTCCCCAACAAGGGAGGACATTAATCTACTCATGAGGGATCTGCCGCCATGATCCAGTCACCTCTGATAAGGCCTCCACCTCCAACTTTGGAATCAAATTTTAACATGAGGTTTGTGGGGGACAAACATCCAAATATAGCACTACCCAAAATGAGTTATGTCTTCAGCACTAATTTCTGTCAATATTCCAACAGTCTTTTTTACAGAAATGGAAGAGCCACATCTCAAATTCGTATGTAATTGCAAGTAGCCCTGAATAGCCAAAACAATTTTTAAAAAGAAGAATAAAATTGGAAGACTAACACCTCCTGACTTTGAAAGTTGCCACAAAACTGCAATAATTAAAATAGTATAAACTGGGCATGCTAACATGCACCTGTAGTCCCAGCTATTCGGGAAGCTGAGATGGGAGGATTGCATGAGCCCAGGAGTTTGAATCCAGCCTGGGCAACATAGTGAGACTTTCATCTCTAAAAAGAAACAAATGAAAACAAAGAAAACAATATAGTACTGGCATAAGAACAGACATATTGACCAATGGAATAGAATAGAGAGCCCAGAAATAAATTCTCACATATGTGACAATTTATTTCTGATAAAGGTGCCGAGACCATTTAATGGAACAAGGATCATCTTTTCAACTAACGGTGCTGGGAGAACTGGATATCCATATATAAAAGAATGAAAGTAGACCCTTAACATTTACCATATAAAAAAAATTAGACTTGGTGCAGTGGCTTATCCCTGTAATCCCAGCACGTTGGGAGGCAGAGACGGGTGGATCACCTGAGGTCAGGAGTTCGAGACCAGCCTGGCCAACATGGTGAAACCCCGTCTCTACTAAAAATACAACATTTAGCTGTGTGTAGTGGCATGCGCCTGTAATCCCAAGCACTCAGGAGACTGAGGCAGGAGATTCGCTTGGACCTGGGAGGTGGAGGTTGCAATGAGCCGAGATTGCACCACGGCACTCCAGCCTGGGTGGCACAGCGAGACTCCATCTCAAAAAAAAAAAAAAAAAAATAGCTCAACGTGGATTAAAATCCTAAACTAAAGAGATAAGACTCTTAAAAGAAAATGTAGGGGAAAACTTTCATGACATTGGATTTGGCCTCATTTTTTTTGAGACGGAGTCTTGCTCTGTCGCCCAGGCTGGAGTGCAGTGGCGTGATCTCTGCTCACTGCAAGCTCCGCCTCCCAGGTTCACACCATTCTCCTGCCTCAGCCTCCCGAGTAGCTGGGACTACAGGTGCCTGCCACCATGCCCGGCTAAGTTTTTGTATTTTTAGTATAGACGGGGTGTCACCGCGTTAACCAGGATGGTCTCGATCTCCTGACCTCATGATCCACCTGCCTTGGCCTCCCAAAGTGCTGGGATTACAAACGTGAGCCACCGTGCCGGCCTTGGCCTCATTGTTTATGGATATGACACCAAAATCATAGGCAACAGCAAAAAATAGACACATGTACACGGCTACCTGCTAATGAAAAAAAATAGATAAAGGGACTTCATCAAAATGATGAAAAAAAAATGAACATCTGTACATCAAAGGATACTATCAACAAGAAAGGCCACCCACTAAATGGGAGAAATTATTTGCAAATAATATATCTGATAAGGGACTTAAATCTAGAATATATAAAGAACTCTTACAATAACAACAACAAAACCCTTATTTTCTAAAATATGCAAAAGGCCAAACACAGTGGCTCATATCTGTTATCCTAGCACTTTGGGAGGCCAAGGAAGGAGGATCGCTTGAGCACAGGAGTTTGAGACCAGACTGGGCAACATGGCAAAACCCTGTCGCTACAAAACAAAACATTAGCTTGGCATGGTGGCATACACCTGTGGTTCCAGCTACTCAGGAGGCTGAGATGGTAGGTCAGGAGGCTGAGATGGTAGGATTGCTTGAGCCCAGGAGTTCAAGGCTGCAGTCAAACATGTTCACGCCACTGCACTCCAACCTGGGTGACAGAGGGAGACCCTGTCTTTAAAAAAAAAAGTGTAGGCCGGGCGCGGTGGCTCAAGCCTGTAATCCCAGCACTTTGGGAGGCCGAGACAGGCGAATCATGAGGTCAGGAGATCGAGACCATCCTGGCTAACACAGTGAAACCCCGTCTCTACTAAAAAATACAAAAAAAAAACTAGCCGGGCGAGGTGGCGGGCGCCTGTAGTCCCAGCTACTCGGGAGGCTGAGGCAGGAGAATGGCGTGAACCCGGGAGGCGGAGCTTGCAGTGAGCTGAGATCCGGCCACTGCACTCCAG